>NC_051228.1:38378658-38598658 GCF_015220715.1 Pygocentrus nattereri
GCAGGAAACTGTCCAGAATCTCTTGGAGCTGAAGCTTTAAGAGTTCCTTTCACTGGAACTAAGGGGCCGAGCCCAACTCCTGAAAAACCACCAAACCAAGACTCATTCATTGGATTTCCAGACGGAGAAGCGTGATTGGTCACTCCAGAGAACACGTCTCCACTGCTCTAGAGTCCAGTGGCGGCGCTTTACACCACTGCATTCCACGCTTTGCACTGCGCTTGGTGATGTAAGGCTTTGATGCAGCTGCTCGGCCATGGAAACCCATTCCATGAAGCTCTCTACGCTGTTCTTGAGCTGATCTGAAGGCCACATGAAGTTTGGAGGTCTGTAGTGATGGACTCTGCAGAAAGTCGGTGACCTCTGCGCACTATCCCCCTCAGCATCCGCTGACCGCTCTGTCATTTTACGTGGCCGACCACTTCGTGGCTGAGCTGCTGTCGTTCCCAATCTCTTCCACTTTGTTATAATCCCACTGACAGTGGACTGTGGAATATTTAGTAGTGAGGAAATTTCACGACTGGACTTGCTGCACAGGTGGCGTCCGATCACGGCACCACGCTGGAATTCACTGAGCTCCTGAGAGCGACCCATTCTTTCACTAATGTCTGTAGAAGCAGTCTGCAGGCCTAGGGGCTCGGCTTTATACACCTGTGGCCATGGAAGAGACTGGAACACCTGAATTCAGTGATTTGGATGGGGGAGTGAATACTTTTGGAAATATAGTGTATCTGACCAAACTTCCAATAAGCAGACTTAATTTACAGCATTTGGCAGAAACTCTTATCCAGAGGGACTTACAATTTGATTATTTGAGACTCTGAAACATTCGGGCTGCAGAACGATTTCCGTCTCATTTAGCTCCTTTAACATCAGGGGTCCATTCTGCTGCTCCGAGTCTGATTCCCCTGTCATTAGCTTCATTAGCCCACTCGTCTGCGTCAAGAGATGTGTGTTCTCTGGCATGAGAGTCAGCCGTGTCTTCTCTATCTGCTTTAATTGCGTGATGGGTGCCTCATAATGTTCACGCAAAGCAGATGCACACACACCTGGTTCTTCACAAAGTGACATTTGATCATTGTCTCTTTCACACACACACTTCTCACACGGCCGTGCAACGTGCCTGGTGTGATTAGGCGGAATGAAAGATAACACATTCAGCCATTTGGCCATTCAGCTGGGCCCCCTGAAGTCAGAGTAGGTTCACTTCCACTCTGGACTGACGTTAAGACACTATTATCCTGCAATTTCGAAATCTATTTATGCTGTTGCTGTTTACAATTCGCTGTTGTCGGAACAAAACCTCCAAATCTCCAGAATGCTAACTTCACAGGAGCAGGAAATAACCTTCTTTACTTTTAATGTAAGTCAATGGAACCAGACATTTTTCAAAGTAATTCTGGGCCGTTTCTTTTGGTCCATTCATCATGAAATTTACACATGATGTAAAAAACAACAGGCATGTTCAGATTATATCAAAAACTGAAAAACGTCAAAAATGGACTTACAAGGTTTTAAGATTAAGTGACCCTTATTAGTCCCACAACGGGGAAATTTCACCTCCGCATTTAACCCATCCGTGAAGCGAAACACCACATACACTCTAGTGAGCGCACACACATTGGTGGGCAGTGAGCACCCCAATCTGTAGCACCCAGGGAGCAGTTGGGGGTTGGGTGTCTTGCTCAAGGACACGTCAGTCATGTGCTGTCGGCTCTGGGGATTGAACCGGCGACCTTCCGGTCATGAGGCTGGTTCCCTAACCTAACCACATATTGAGCTTATAGTTGGGCTTGGAGTCTAATTTCACACTGTTGCATAGTCTTTCATTGTACTGAGCCATAGATTATTAATCAGGGCCAGTGCCCAGGGCCCTCTGACTGCCAGGGTCCTCGGGGGCTTCAGCCACCAAGGCTTGAGGGGGCACAAATACTGGGGAGAATCCACTGCAGATATGAGCATTAGGTGAACAAATAGCCATTGATTACTGAAGAAATGAAGAAATGTTCTATATTCTCAGGCCTCTCCAGTTTAAGATTATTGTTGGCTCATAGGATTTTATTGTTGCCATTAAAAAGGGACGTTTTAGATGGTCTGTCAACATTTACCCTCCGCATTGAGCAGGATTACTTGCATTATGACTCAGTTTAGCTTTAAATAAAAAACAGAAGAAATTATTATTCGGGTTTGTCTATAAAGATTTGAGTCAGATACAGGAACATCCATTTTTGTGTCCCTAGCATTTACAGATATATCACACTTGAGAAACCTGTTAGGGTTGCAATTCATTTATATTTGAAAATAAAATATAATTTTAATTTTATAATTACACCATCTTGAGCTTCAATTCAGCAACATTGTTTTTTAAATCAGTTACATAGAATTACAAGCGGAAAGAGCTCATCCTCACAGTCATGCGTGAAGGCTGAGGCCATATTTCAAGTAGAAAACACATTTTTCTGCAGTTTTAACTACAATCATCTAAAAATGACTATGGAATATATGATTTAAGTGACCTAAAGGAATCAAAAGCCAACTAAATATTATAAAAATCTACAATGAAAGTTCCCCGGGAGTCGTGTCTCTGGTGTTACTGTCACACCGATGACGTCACTTGACGTCCTTTCGCCTGTTTTCTGAGGATCTATGAAGAAAAGCTCATGGTGAGTCCACTGTGTCTCTCAGTTCTCAGAGATCTTCTCATTCAGCTCATGATCTCATATGAAGCTTTTAGTTGACGTCACCGGTGCGACCGACTTTATTCTTCGGTAATTGTGCAAAAATAGAACACGAATGGACTAAATTACATATTGGATGTTTTATATCTATATATGGGTCTATTTCATTAAAAATGTCTCTGGTTTTACTGTCACTGGTGTTGCCTTTCTTATGTGTAGCACCAGTGACGATGGGCAACACCAGTGACACCTATGACGAGGTTGAAAAGTGGACGTTTCTGTAGAATGACCCAAGCGCTCTTGTTAGAATTGAAGGCCTCCTTAGATGCTCATGTCAAAGGGCCTCTCAAGACCCTGATACCTCCCTGATTGTTCTGTAAGTCAATGCCTTGTTAATTGTTTATTGAGTTCGGACCTTGTCTTCAGTAAGTCATTGGCGTGTGAGAAAAAAGAGAGGAGGAGAGAGAACTCTGAAAACTTGGGCTGAAACTCTGGGCGGCTTCTGCTGAGGCATGGTCCTCCTCCCATACTTTGTTGTTTTTAATAACTCCATTTCATATATTCCACGGCTTCATCACTTTTACTGTGTAGTTCCTTCAAACACAAGGCCTCTGGGAATGTTACACCGTGACTGTGGAGGAACAACACTTTGGCCGCTGTATACTTACGTATATGCTTGAGTCAACAGTGGATTTCTTGAGCTTGACCTTCTCGAGGGCCCGCAGTAGTGTGGCTTGTTGCAATTTGGCTGTTTGTTTTGGAGAAACAGTGAAAATTGAATGCAGATGCCACAAGAATTGGGCCTGAGCCACATGAGGATGTGGTACACTTTGTGGCCTAAAAATTGAGCTTTGTTTTACTCATTTCTTCACTTCCTAGAACCTGAAGCACTGGTATGACCACTTCTACGGCATGTAATAACGCCCACGGTGCCTGTGGTCAGATTTTGCTCTTTTTTCTGTTGGTAGCGTCCATTTAGAGCCTGCTTCCTTATAACTCAATTCCAGGGGCTCATCAAAGCAGCTCTGGTCATCACTTTGGCGCCAAACGTCATTTCGTTACGTAAGGCGGTCGCAGCTCTCCTGGGTGCTTCTTCATCGGCGGACTGGCTTGGAACAAAATCAATTGGCCTTCCAGTTTCAAACACCTCAAATGTGGCCACCCACTGTCCAGGCTTTTTGAATTTCTGAGAGAGAGTCACTTGGTTTGATCCCTGAGGAAACCTACCTCGTGTTATTTCTCCCTACCTCGTCATCTTTCTCTCCTTCTGTTTTCAACCCCTCTTGTTCTTTATCCCCACGATTGACTCGCACCGTTCCTGCACAAGTCGAGCAGTTTCGCACTCGGTTTCCACTCCTCTCTGTTCGCAAACCCAGAGCTGGTTTTTGTGGAGATGCCGTGACCGGGAGAGGAATGTGACCATGAAGAAAATAATGAAGAAGTCATGCAAAGAGCACCACAGAGGATGTGAATGAGACAGACAGGGAGCCGAATGGTGCTGAGTGCTTCTGTGAAATGCCATTTGAAAGGATTCATGTGTGCATTTGTGAGTTGCATGAATTTTGCCATATGTGTGGATGTGACCGTCTGGGCCTCACTGTGTGTTATCGCACTTCTCAAATCAGCTGCCTGTTGACTTGTGGAGCAACCAAATCAATCCCTATAGAGCCTGACTTCAGACAGAATCGTGCAGGTCTTTGACTCTCTGCTCTGACTGTAGCACAAATCTTTCAGACACACTGGATTCAGCATGTGGACAGTGCGGAACTGAAGAATATGTGTGTATTATTACAACGGAGCAAATTAGCTACTGACCTTTTGTTGTACGGATGACTCGTGTCCTCTACTGTGTATAGGTGTCCATCGCTGTCACGGCTCCAGGAGAGAAAGCCTCATATCCTGAAAGGGGAGCTCAGACAGAGGCAGGCGTCTGTGGGACGTGCTGGTATAGAGGAAGCGGAGGAGACGCTGATCGCTCTGTTGCGCCGATCCTCAGCTGTGAGCTGGATGTTGACTGTCCAGCTGTTCTACTCTCAATTCATCCCCTCCCTCCCTCCCTCTCTCTCTCTCTCTCTCTCTCTCTCTCTCTCTCTCCCTCTCTCCTCTCACTCCCTCATCTTCTAACTCTCTCTCTCTCCCTCTCTCTCGCTCGCTCTCTCTCTCTTACTCCCTCATCTTCTAACTCTCTCTCTCTCGCTCGCTCTCTCTCTCTTACTCCCTCATCTTCTAACTCTCTCTCTCTCCCTCTCTCCCTCTCTCTCCCTCTCTCCTCTCACTCCCTCATCTTCTAACTCTCTCTCTCTCCCTCTCTCTCGCTCGCTCTCTCTCTCTTACTCCCTCATCTTCTAACTCTCTCTCTCTCCCTCTCTCCCTCCCTCTCTCTCTCTCTCTCTCTCTCCCTCTCTCTCTGTCGCTCTCTCTCTCTCTCTCCCTCTCTCTCCCTCTCTCTCCCTCTCTCCTCTCACTCCCTCATCTTCTAACTCTCTCTCTCTCCCTCTCTCTCGCTCGCTCTCTCTCTCTTACTCCCTCATCTTCTAACTCTCTCTCTCTCCCTCTCTCCCTCTCTCTCCCTCTCTCCTCTCACTCCCTCATCTTCTAACTCTCTCTCTCTCCCTCTCTCTCGCTCGCTCTCTCTCTCTTACTCCCTCATCTTCTAACTCTCTCTCTCTCCCTCTCTCCCTCCCTCTCTCTCTCTCTCTCTCTCCCTCTCTCTCTGTCGCTCTCTCTCTCTCTCTCCCTCTCTCTCCCTCTCTCTCCCTCTCTCCTCTCACTCCCTCATCTTCTAACTCTCTCTCTCTCCCTCTCTCTCTGTCGCTCTCTCTCTCTCTCGCTTACTCCCTCATCTTCTAACTCTCTCTCTCCCTCTCCCTCTCTCGCGCGTTCTCTCTCTCTCTCTCTCTCACTCTCTCTCTCTCTCTCTCTCTCCCTCTCCCTCTCTCGCGCATTCTCTCTCTCTCTCTCTCTCTCTCTCTCTTTCACTACTTCATCTTCTAACTCTCTCTCTATCTCTCTCTATCTCTCTCCCTCGCTCTCCATACACATTCACACCCAGTGTGGGAAAAAAAAATCCAAATCTATTTATCAAATATATTTTGCAACGTATGTAAAAATGCATTAGTTAAATATATTATAAATATGCCTGGTTTGGTTACAGATACAACTAAATATACCTGAGCTAAATAAACGGTACTGGCTTCCGTGTTTGGCAGTGTGCTTTACATTAACCATGTACGTATGCAGTGAGACACTCACACACGATGTATTTTTAAATAAACAAGATATCAAATCATACCTGCTTTTGTCATGTTAAAGGTTCATTCACAAATTCAACAGCAGTTCCAGACAGCAGAGTGCATTACACAGGTTTTTGGATATTTTCATATATTCATTGCATGCATTTATTTTTGTGTGGTATATAATATAAATAAAATACATAAAATGAATGTTTTTAAAAATATATTCGGTTAATATGGCAAAATAACGTGTCAAATGTAGGTCTGCATGAACCGCAATGGATTTGAAATGTATTTCAAATATATGAAAATATGTGTCCATATGTCATTTTATCCATATGGGATTTTCCTGTCAGCTGTCATTCTGTCTGCTCACTTCTGCCCTTGATATTTACTTATATACACTATACTGCCAAAAGTATTCGGTCGTCTGGCTTCACATGCATATGAAATTGAGTGACGTCCCGTTCTTAATCCATAGGGTTTAATATGATGTCGGCCCACCCTTTGCAGCTATAACAGCTTCAGCTCTTCTGGGAAGGCTTTCCACAAGGGTTAGGAGTGTTTATGGGAATTTCTGACCGTTCTTCTAGAAGCACATCTGTGAGGTCAGATGCTGATGCTGGACGAGAAGGCCTGGCTCACAGTCTCCGCTCTAATTCATCCCAAAGGTGTTCTATGGGGTTGAGGTCAGGACTCTGTGCAGGCCAGCCACCGTGGTCCGTTACAGCATATCCCACTTATAATTATAGCAGCTCCCACAGATGCTCAGTCGGATTGAGATGAGGGGAGGTTGGAGGCCAGGGTACCACCCTGAACTCTTCGTCATGTTCTTCAAACCGTTCATGAACAGCGTGCACAGTGTGGAAGGCCAAGAGGAACCAAGGAATACCACTTCCATGAAGGGATGTACCGTGTCTGTCACATTCGGTTATGAAAAGGTACAAATACGAGCTTTTCACCTGGAAAAACTTATTTAAGGTTCACAATTGGACCTTAAAACCACTGTAGTACCTTTGAGGGAACATTTACATTGTTTGTGCCTTGATGTATGAAAAATGTACCTGCGCAGAACCTTCATTTAGCTATACAGCTCCATATGTAGCAGGGGGTGATACAGTGTGTTCTCCCATAACCATCTGTGCCCTCCTTTGTGCAGAGATGAGTCACTAGTGCATGGCTTGTTCCTCCTCGGATCACTGTAGCTAGGGACTCACCACTGCTGACCAGGAGCACCCCAAAAGCTTTGCCATTTTGAAGATGCTCTGACCCAGATGTCTGACCATAACGATTTGGCCCTTGTCAGAGTCACTCAGGTCTTCACACCTGTTCATTTCTCCCACATCCAATACTTCAGAACAGACCCTTCACTTACCGTTTAATACATCCTAGATAAATGGACGACAACATGCGGCTCTTTTACTGCAGACTTAGATTTGTAGGTAAAAATAAACGAATCCTCATTTGCAGTGAAAGAAAGCTCTGCTGACAGTTTAACAAGTGCTGGAGTGTATAACTGCTTAATCACTGACCATTACCCCTGAAGGTTGGCGAGCAGACTGCTGGTCACTATAGCAATGCAGACAACAATCTCGCCTCTCTAGTCTCGAAAAGACAAAGAGAGAGATTCAAGATAAACATTGATAATTTGGAGACGAATGGACTTATTCGCATTGATAATCACTCCAGCTGCTTTCCTGAAACGTTTAATCTGAAACAAGAAATTGACAAACACTAAAAACTCACAAAGCTCAAGTCAGCTTCTCATTCTCCCGTTCCACCTTAACTGGTGAAGCAGTGACACTCTGGTGCCTCAGGCTCCATTTAAGAGAAACGACTTCAGCCCCATAAAAAAATCAAACGTTGAGAGATATTTTAATCAACTTCTGCGAAGAAGGTTCCTGCCGGAGATGTGAGAAAAGCGGCTATAGCTGAGCTGAAGCTTAAAGCAAGTGAGTTTTCATTTATATATTTTAAGCCTGTACTTGGACATCAACACATACTGAGACATATTTACAGCCTAGATGGTAAGACAATAATTCAATAAAATGGACGTACAATGTGGCTCCCAAGCTGGTTTGACTCTTATTAAGGCCTAGACCTTGACATGTGCCGTTGTTATGAGATAATCAACGTTATTCGCTTCATCATTGTTTTTTTCCTGTTCCCAAACTGCTGATATCTCTCTCTCTCTCTCTCTCTTTGTTGTTTTTCTTTCCTATATTAACATATTCACGTTTCTCCTCTGGCTGCTCACCTCTGTCCTTCATCCATCCATCCATCCATTTTCTAAGCCGCTTCTCCATCAGGGTCGCGGGGGGTGCTGGAGCCTATCCCAGCAGTCTTCGGGCGGAAGGCAGGATACACCCTGGACAGGTCGCCAGTCCATCGCAGGGCATCTGTCCTTCATGTTTAACTATTAAACATTTTCCCTGGGCGGTCGTGGGCTGGAGGTCAGGGAACCGGCCTTGTGACTGGAAGGTCGCTGGTTCGATCCCCAGAACCGGGTATATGACTAAGGTGTCCTTGAACAAGACACCTAACCCCCAATTGCTCCCCGGGCGCTGCGGATAGGGCTGCCCACCACTCCGGCCAAGTGTGCTCACTGCCCCCTGATGTGTGTGTGCTCACTAGTGTATATGTGGTGTTTCACTTGATGGATGGGTTAAATACAGAGGTGGAATTTCCCTGTTGTGGGATTAATAAGGGTCTCTTAATCTCACTGGTTTAAACTGCCAATATCATCACTGCTACTTCTAACTTATTAGCCAGACCATATTTTGGCTGACATTAGTCATGAGGGTCATTCGATGTAGACAGTGACAGTCGTCCGTGTTGAGAACGTGCTCCTTTCTCTTCTCTGTGTGTGTAGTCGTGCACTGTGCTCAGTCATTCATATCTGACAGCGTTAATAACCACCCTCGGCTGCAGTGGGAGTGGAGGGACCTCACTCTGAGCCCACAGGCATTGTGCAACGGCCTTTATTTTCACAGATGAAACGGCAGCAAGACCCTCCAAAATAAGCGCTGGTCGGGAGCGCATGCTGCGAAGCAAAAGGCCTGAAAGGGTAACGGTCCCACTCTCTGTGGATCTGCTTTTAAGCGGTAATGTCTCTTATTACATCATAGCTTTTATCTGTGGTTAGTGGTTTAATTTAGGTTCATTATAGAGTAGCTGCTGAGAAGAGAAGAGTAGTTTGAGACGATTAAAAAAAATGATCATGTACACGAGGATAGAAATGACAAGAAGTAGTCCTAAATCTAAGAAACTGTAAAATAAAATACACAGATATATATATATATATATATATATATATATATATATATATATATATATATATATATATATATATACACATATACATATATACATATATATATGTAAGACATTGTAAAATGTTTTAAAGTATGTTATTTATTGCATAACCATCTTTTCCAAACCAAGTGTCCTTCCTTTTAGCCATTAGGACATAAAGCTTTCTTCTGTCTTCCATAAATGGGCCATACATCATTTTGCATCCAGGCAGCAAAGACCTAACAAAGAATCCTCGTTTTTTGTGACTGTAAAGCCCTCAGGATGTATGTTCAGGACGCTGAGTTTATCAAAAGGGAAGGAACATTAAAAGGAGAGAACATTACTGCACTGCCTGCGGTGTGTGAGGCGATATCATTGCATCACTTCCAAAAAATCTACAGACCTTCTTCTGCGACAGACTTTTTTAAGCATCAAGGTGCCCAAAAGGGTTCTTCGGAGCAGTGCCACAGAAGAACTAATTTTAGTACCCTAAAAAACTTTAAAATGTGATATTTGTTTTAAAAAAACGTACAGAAACATAAGCGGTTCTTCTGTGGGATCACCCTAAAGAACCCTTAACATCTCCAGTGGCTAAATGAAACCTTCAAAGTGCCGCTGCCGACAAGGTCGAATGTGTGAGTATAAATTCAAACACCGTCATGAACATGTTTATCATTTCATAACTCCGTGTTACCCGGCGTGGTGCAGATGCTCCTGCTGGCTGACATATGGATCAGGCTTCAGAAAAAAGGCAGAGCAGCTGAGCTGTGCATATCAATGCAGCAGCCCGTCCTGCCTGCGCCCCCTGGGAAGGCTCTTATCTTTTCAGGGCAACCCTGAGAACGACTGGCGAGAGAGAGACGGCACAGGATGTTATCTCGGCTCAGCTGCAAAGGAACAGCGGTGGATGCAGAAATCAATTTCTGTCATTGTTCTTGTTGAGCCATGGACGCTGGTCTGGCTGCCAGTAATAACAAAGGCTGGCACTTTCCACAGTTCCCTGCGTGCTGTGATATTTTTTGGGATCAGTGGTATCAAACCAAGAACAGAACACACACACACACACACACACACACACACACACTTTGACCACTTCATTAGGTTCATCATTTTCATTTTATCTGGTCCGTTTGCTGTATGGGTGCATTTTGTGCTTCTATAATTGCGAGAAGGTCACAAGTCACTTAACATAGTACACTATTATGATTGATGGCGTAAAGGAATGGAATTTGACCTATTATTGTGCTGATGTGCTACCGTTGGGTCTTCCTCAGGGACGCGAGATGCCATCTAGCTAAATTATCTTATCTGACTAATGAGAACAAGCTGAACTGCTCTCCTCTGTTAACACCTTCTATTGGGTCTTTCAGATAAGAAGGCTTTCATTATCAGAGGTGAGTAATCCAAACTAAAAACTTCCACAGGGTTTTGTTCCAACTTGCTGGTTTGAGCAAACTAGAGAAGCTAGGCAGTTGGAAGAAAACCCTCAGGAGGGTTTTGGCTGTTTGGGCCTAGATTCTTCTTCTTTCGGCTGCTCCCTTTAGGGGTCGCCACAGCGGATCATCTGCCTCCATCTTGCCCTATCTACTGCCTCCTCTACTTTTACACCAACCATCTCCAACCATGGAGCCTCCTGCCTGACCTCATCTGTCAACCTGTCCATCACCATTGCAAACAAGAAGGGGCTCCAAGCTGATCCCTGATGTAACCCCACCTTCACCTTGAAACCATTTGTCACTCCAACTGCACACCTCACCACTGTCTCACTATCCTCATACATGTCCTGCACCACCCTAACATACTTTTCAGCTACACCTGACTTCCTCATACAGAACCACAGTTCCTGTCTTGGCACCCTATCATCTGCCTTCTCTAGATCCACAAAGACACACTGCAGCTCCTTCTGACCTTCTCTGTACTTCTCTACCAACACTCTCAACGCAAAACTTGCATCTGTGGTGCTCTTTCTGGGCATGAAACCAAACTGCTGCTCACTGATCTGGACCTCTCGCCTTAGCCTTGCTTCAACAACTCTTTCCCATACCTGTTTGGGCCTAGATTACCGACCTCTATTCATTACAGAAAAACATTCAGTCCAAAGAACAGAACAATGTGCTACATGCAGTAAAAGTGGTGTTAATGGGAATGAGGCGAGACAACCTAACCTGAAGTTTGTATAGACAAAGTCAAGTCAAAGTTTATTTATATAGTGCTTTTTGTCACAAAGCAGCTTTATAGAAAAATCCAGGTCCGAGCCCACATGAGCATCGCCAGCTGCAACAGTGGCATTGAAAAACTCCCTAAGAGCAGGAGGGAGAAACCTTGAGAGGAACCAAAACTCAGAAGGGGAACCCGTCCTCCTCTGGACCACACCGGACCACAAACAGCATTAGAATAAAATATTAGAACGCGAAACTGGGAAAAACAGGTGGAGCAACGGTTAATTAGATAGTTCAGATAGATAGGTCAGGAGCAGCAGGGTCAGTTCATGAGGGTGAGTTTTGCACATCTGCATCTACACCAATACTTTTTTCTTGAACTGTGTGTCCAAGCCAGGAATCATTTAGGGTTTTTTAGAGCGCAGTTTCGGTTTCAGCAGCAACAGACTGTCTTCCTGTCGTAGCAGAAGGGCAAGGACACGTAGTTAGAAGGAGATTCTTCCCGGAGACATTTAACACTGCCTCCCCAGTGCCAGCTGCGGTGGCCGCTGGGGATTGCGGGTAACCTTCTCCTTTCCTGCAGTGGCTTAACCAAGTCCTGTGGGCCTGGTAGCTGCAGCAGTGCCAGGGACATATGTGACCGCTGAAGGATGCTGATAAGGGCAGTCTCAGCTGGCCTTTCTCACTAATCCCACACAGAATAGAACTGGCAGAAGGTTCCTTATTCCCTGGACGGGAGCGATTTAGCCTTAGTGTCCGTTCCCGGCATACTCAGGGAGTCGTTATATTGCATTCCGACTGACGGGCCTGTGGGACCTTTTCCATTCGACCGTATTGGATAACTAATATTAGACAAAGAGAGGTGGATGCTTAATGCATGTTCCTCTTTACCCAAATCAGTCCCTCCGGCTTTGGCATGCATAGCGTGTTCATGGAGGCTTTGCCACGGAAAAATGGCGACACGTCAATCAAGATTACAATTTGCAATACTTGGGGTGCAGAGTTGAGCTTGACACAGCGGAGCATGTCGGCAGAATCCACCAGGGAAAGATCTTGCCTTCTCTACTCTCTCTCTCTGTCTCTCTTCCCCCTCTTCACTCTCTCCGTTTCTCCAAAGCTCTTTTCTCTTCCTCCAACTGCTGTGTTTCTGCGCTGATGCGCTCTGCATGGTAATCGGAAGCTCAGAGGTCTCCAGATGTCTCTGGCAGTGCCGACAGAATTACCTTCACACAGTGGCCTGGCAGAACACACCAGCTGAATCTCAATGACATACCTCTGTCATTTAAAACTGTGGGCTTCTTTACGCTTCTTTGCTTAATGTAACGTGGACTGAAGAAAACGGGGAGGTTCCAGGTGCTGGAAACATAACAGATGTCCTGTTATCCACCCTTTACCCTTGAATGGAAAAAGCTTGTAGAATAAAAACAGCACTAGACCATGCGCTCTTCTTCACTCCATAGAGGAAGCTCTGGCTGACGTTGTGGAAATGCCCTCGACAGCCTGCGTTATATATGAAAGTGTAAAAATCCCGAGCTATATCTCAGCTGCCTGCTGCTTGTCAGCTCCAATACATCAAGGTAATTGAATGGCACAGGCCCAACTCCATTTCCCCTCACGCAGTTTACAGAGGCTTCCGAAAATGGGCTTTTTACTGCTTCCCAAACTTTAAACAGAACCATGTACTTGAAATAAGTAATGCTAAGAACTGTGAACGAATAGAATTCATACAAATTAAAAACAAAGGCACCAGGAGTAAAGCCGTTCTGTAAAGGAGTACAAAGCCAGGTTTTTGGGTTAATCTCAGCTGCTTGAACCTTTCATTTCTTCTCTCATTACACGCCACATCCTTCCATTTACACTCAGATTATTCATGGAAATGTAGTTGAATTAAAGTGAATCGAGTACTCGCAGGCAACGCAGGGGCCAATTTCACAGCTACCGAGTGACTTTGGTTAGAGTGGATGGTCTCCAAAGCCTCTTAGGGCATGTTGGAGTGATGCAGTGAATCCGCTCGTCTAGAACCTTCGCTAAGAAGGGTAAAGAAATGAAAGGGTAGTGAGTGGCTATAATTACATGACTGCTACTTCAGGGAAGATCGGACCGGGGTTGCCCAACCTCAAGGAATCACCTTGAGAATTGGCCGATGCCACCTGGAACTGGAAAACTTTATTCTTTGAGGTTTTTAGTGGTTTTATTTATTTCTATCATAGGAATAAAACCAGCTCAGATTAGGAAACTGGCAATCCTAGATCTACGTTACTACTTAAAAATTTGAAATCACTGTTTTCAATAATACAGGGAGATTCACTTGAAAGAGGCCCCAAATATTCTGCAGTAGCTGCTGTCAGGACGAAGCAACCTGAACCAAAATAAGACACTACATACCTCGACGTGTGTGGAGTCGACTGCATTACAAGCAATGCTGGAAGTGAATCTCCGTTTTCTTCCAGACTCATTTCGACGCAGTGCTCCATGTTCCTGATTGTGTCGGCAAGCATAGAGAGGTTAAACGCTGCGACGGCTGTCCGGCACCTCCCTCATCGCTCGGATGCAGGGGCATCACGGCTTGTTGGAAGCTCCACACACTGAGGAGCACCTCGAACGTAGTTTGGTTCAGATTACTTTGTCCTGGAGAGAGTTGTTACAGAATATTCGGGGCATCTTTCAAGTGAATCTTCCTGTATAAAGCCAAAGTGCTGCAAAGAAACAGACACCACTTTTTATTTATTTAATGTACAGTCGAAATGGCCATTTATTACACATTCTTAATCAAAGGATATGTCAAAGATATTTCTAAGGACGTGAGATAATCCACTTCCGTAAGCAAGGATGAAGTCAAAGGAAAATAAGTGAAACAACAGGGCTTTCAGATTCAGATTCAGATTCAGATTCAGATTCAGATTCAGATTCCTTTATTGATCCCAGGGGGAAATTGCAGTTGTTACAGTTGCAGCCATTCATGTAAAAATAAACACTTTACTAATAATTTAAGACAATATAGAGAAATTTACAGTATATACACAGGATTTAAGTACTTAAGAATATAGTAAGGTGGCGGTGATTGTGATAGTAATATGAAACATCAGGTATAAGCAGTTACAACTATTCAAATTAGTTAGTGTCTCTCTGAGTTTTTGCACACACAATTGTTGTTATTGCACATATGAACAGTTTGGTATTGAGTTTTGTGAATCACACACTGAGGGAGGAGTTATAGAGTTTGATGGCCACAGGTAAGAATGACCTCCTGTGGCGCTCTGTGGTCATTTCGGTAGAGTGAGTCTTGAGCTGAATGAGCTCTTGTGTCTCATCACTGTGTCGTAGAGTGGGTGGGAGCCATTGTCCATAATGGCCTTCAGCTTAGACAGCGTCCTCCTCTCCGACACGGCCGTCAGCGAGTCCAGCTCCACACCCACAGCATCACCGGCCTTGCGGATCAGTTTGCTGAGTCTGTTGGCATCTGCCACCCTCAGCCTGCTTCCCCAGAATGCAACAGCATAGAGGACAGCACTCGCCACCACAGACTCATAGAAGATCCTGAGCACAGTCCGGCAGATGTTAAAGGACCTCAGGCGCCTCAGAAAATAGAGACGACTTTGGCCCTTCCTGTAGAGGCCGTCAGTGTTCTTAGCCCAGTCCAGTTTATTGTCAATATACACACCCAGATATTTGTAATCCTCCACAGTGTCCACACTGACCCCGCTGATGGACACCGATGCCTTGTCCCTCCTCAGGTCCACCACCAGTTCCTTTGTCTTTGTCTTTGTCTTTGTCTTTCCAAAACTGGATTAAAATTTATATTCAGAAACACAGAAGAATGAGACTCCTAACAAGCACAAGGATTGAGGCGTTTACACAGATATTATTCTTCTGTTAAACGGGTTATTTACAGGATTACGCACCTCGTTCAATCGGATAGAGACTTTATTCCAAATGGCCTCAGTCAGATTAGTCTATACACCTATATTGAGGTGTTTACATAGATGTATTCTATTCCAATTGAGCTGTTAGTCAGATTATTAATGGATTATTAGGCTGCATGTAAACGTTTACATGCTGTTTACAGTGCTGTAGCTCTGTGGTATGACACTACATGTCTTTAATGAAGTCCAACTGTGTAATTCATTTTTGTTTGCGCAGGACTGTGAAGTCCTACAGGCTGTGATGAAGTCCTACAGGCTGTGACTGAAGCCCTACAGGCTGTGACTGAAGCCCTACAGGCTGTGACTGAAGTCCTACAGGCTGTGACTGAAGTCCTACAGGCTGTGACTGAAGCCCTACAGGCTGTGGCTGAAGTCCTACAGGCTGTGACTGAAGCCCTACAGGCTGTGACTGAAGTCCTACCAAAAGAATGGACCAAAAGAAACGGCCCAAAACAACTTGGAAAAAATTCCGGTTCCATTGACTTACATTAAAAGTAAAGTGTGTTCTTTCCTTCTCCTGTAAAGTTACCATTCTGGAGATACGAGGTTTTCTTCCGACAACAGCGATATATTGTTTATATAGGAACAAGTAACAAACTGGAAAAACTTGTTAAGTAATAAACAAAGTTAATTACTTGCTTGTTAATCTTGTCTTATGTTTGCAGCAATCCTATTATTTCCATGATCTGAAGGTGACACGCCTCCAGAGAGTTCAGTGTCTCAAGGACAGTGGACACTGCAGTGCACCCACCGTGACCGAGGCTGCTGATCGATTACAGAAGTAATAAGTCAAGGGTTCCACTTTGAGTTCCAGTTAAACTGTTTACTCGCTTATCGAGTTTCACTGTCAATCACAAGGTCCCCTGTGAAAAAGGCCAACAGAAAATCATTAAGACAAGCCATATAAGAGTGAGGACATAATAAGTAAACCGATATATGAAGAGATACGCCGGTGAAAATTCATATTAGAAATGCAGTGGCGAACCACGACTATTACAGCACGGCCTGCAATTCAGCCATAAATATCAAAACATGGTCAACATACACTACTTGGCCAAAAGTCTTCACTCCCCCATCCAAATCACTGAATTCAGGTGTTCCAATCACTTCCATGGCCACAGGTGTATAAAGCCGAGCCCCTCGGCCTGCAGACTGCTTCTACAGACATTAGTGAAAGAATGGGTCGCTCTCAGGAGCTCAGTGAGTTCCAGCGTGGTACCGTGATCGGACGCCACCTGGGCAGCAAGTCCAGTCGTGAAATTTCCTCACTACTAAATATTCCACAGTCAGCTGTCAGTGGGATTATAACAAAGTGGAAGCGAAGTGACGAATCACGCTTCTCCGTCTGGTAATCCGATGGATGAATCTGGGTTTGGCGGTTGCCAGGAGACGGTACTTGTCTGACTGCATTGTGCTGAGTGTAAAGTTTGGTGGAGGGGGGATCATGGTGTGGGGGTGTTTTTCAGAAGTTGGGCTCGGCCCCTTAGTTCCAGTGAAAGGAACTCTTAAAGCTTCAGCACCAAGAGATTTTGGACAATTTCGTGCTCCCAACTTTGTGGGAACAGTTTGGGGACGGCCCCTTCCTGCTCCAACATGACTGCACACCAGTGCACAAAGCAGGTCCATAAAGACGTGGATGAGCCAGTTTGGTGTGGAAGAACTTGACTGCCCTGCACAGAGTCCTGACCTCAACCCCATAGAACACCTTTGGGATGAATTAGAGCGGAGACTGTGAGCCAGACCTTCTCGTCCAACATCAGTGTCTGACCTCACAAATGTGCTTCTGGAAGAACGGTCAAAAATTCCCATAAACACACTCCTAACCCTTGTGGAAAGGCTTCCCAGAAGAGCTGAAGCTGTTGTAGCTGCAAAGGGTGGGCCGACATCATATTAAACCCTATGGATTAAGAAATGGGATGTCACTCAAGTTCATATGCGTGTGAAGCCAGACGAGCAAATGCTTTTGTCAATATAGTGTATGTGGAAAAAACTCATCTCTATGATAATGCTCATTTCTTCTAGCGTCCCAAGGGGAATCTGGTAGCTTGTTAGCACTAAGCTAACATTTTTTAGGCTGTTCTAGATTAAACTCAGACATTTGAAGCCTCTAAAAGCCGTTCCGTGTTTTAAGACTAGAGACTTATGACTTGCACATTAGTATGTATTTTACCTTGTAGCTGTGTCACAGTGACTCCTTCAGTAGACAGTCCTGGAATAGAGCGACTGCTGCTGTTTTCTTGGTCTAACCGCTCATCGAAGTAACTGCTCCTTCAGTCAATGGTGTATCTAGGACCTCCTGAAGGCCTAGAGTGATGTTTTTTCTCATGAAATTGGTCCCATGCACTGGAAATCCAAGCATGTGTTGTCTGGTTGATTCCTCTGTCCGTCAGTCATTATGCTGATAGTTAATTTAACATGTAAGTCCTTCAGTCAAGACCCTGAAGCCCTAATCAATAGGAGAGATCACTGTATCTGACCAGATCAGGAGTCGGCAAACCAAAAAATCAAACCACCTTGGGAGCCACAACATTTCATGTTTTATTGAAGTCACGTTCCACCGTCTTGGCTGTAAGTGTGAGTGTGAGCTGATGTGCTAATACAGGCTAAAAAAAAATAATGTGAACAAAAATGCAGCTACTGCTGCTTTTCTCGCATCTCCGGCAGGAAACTTTTCTGTAAAAATAGAAGTTTTTCGTCTTTTAACGTTCAACTTTTTACGAGCTGGAGCTCGTTATTCACCAGCTTCTTGTACGAGTTTTCCCGTACCACCCTAAATGGTGCCTGAGGTATCTCTGTAGCTAATTGCTGCACCATTTAAGGTGGAACGGGAGAATTCTAAGAAGAAACTGGCGAGCGAGAAATTGACTTTAGCTTAAACGTATCTGGAAACCAGCTGGAGTGAGTATAAATGCATTCCATTCATCTCTAAATTATCGATGTCCGATAATTCTGCCTCTTTCCCGTTTCATTAGCTGCTAGCTAGGCCAGATTGTTGTCGTTGCTATGGTGAACAGGAGTCTGTGGGCCAACCCTCAGGGTTTAAGATTAAGATTAAGTGACCCTTATTAATCCCACAAACTGGGAAATTTCACCTCCACATTTAACCCATCCTTGAAGTGAAACACCACATACACACTAGTGAACACACACACTAGGGGGCAGTGAGCACACTTGCCCGGAGCGGTGGGCAGCCCTAACCGCAGCACCCGGGGAGCAGTTGGGGTTTAGGCGTCTTGCTCAAGGGCACCTCGGTCACGTACTGTCAGCTCTGGGGGTCGAACCGGTGACCTTCTGGTCACAGGGCTGGTTGAACGATCAGCTTTATTTTACTGTAAAGGAGGATTATTTTCTTATTACCTACCAATCTAATTCAGCTGTGGAGCCACAACAGGGCAGCGGAAGAGCCACATGCGGCTCTGGAGACATCAACATCTCCCTGACATCAACACTGCAGTCCTACAAAGGAAAACAGTTCCTAATTAATCAGTTTTAAGCTCGACATTTCGAGACATTTAAAACGAGTAGTGTTGTAATATTTGCAGAGTTAAGCTTCATTCTATCGACAGATTAACTAAAAATGCGTATACTTCAAAAAAATCAACAGGCCTTCTTCAAAGGCCTGGAAGGCTTTGCGGGTTCCCCACTGCATAAATGTGTTCATTTATCTCCAAAATACACTTCACAGCAGACGTCTTAACTTCGAATGTGTGTTAATGTAAAGAGGAGATTTTGGAGAATTTCTGTTGGCGCATTTATCATGAATGTTTTACACAGTGTGAAGGACGTCTGCTGTGTTTAAATGATGCAGACGAATAAATCGACATTAAAGGGGATGTATATATATATTTTTTTTAGACCAGTGTTTCTTAATTCTGCTCCTGGTGACTCACAACACTGCACGGTTTCAGCACACCTGCTTCAGCTCATCAACTGATTATCAGGCTCTTTATGAGATGGATCAGGTGTGTTGTGCTGGTTAAACATCATTATAGTTATTTCCATTACCACAAATATTACAATATGACTCTTCATTACTTGGGAAGTTTATGATGTATGTGTGATAAGATGCCCAGTGCACTGGGCAAATATTTAAGCTAATTTTAATGCTATTTTCTTTGCCCATAATTAATATATGATGTCAGTGGTATATTTATTTAATGTTCAAATATAAGCGTTGTAACAAAGGTGTATTTGTGCAAACAAGCCTCAATGGTATTATGGCAATCAATGGGAAGCAGTCATTGTAGGAAATTGAACTGGACGGTAGATGGCAGTATGGAGCCAGGTGTCAAATGCTTCAAAACACTGAACCGTTTTCCAACGCAATTGGCTCAACCAGAGCCGGTTTATAAGGAGCCTGGCCGCTTCCTATTTCCCCCGTTATATCAAAAACAGGCCTACTGAACAGCAGAGGGCGCCCGCGAGCGAGTCCTCAATGAATGGGAGTGAATGGAGCTCAACGGCTAAAAACGAGCAGTTAAAATAGCCTCTAATCACTGAACCAGACCTTTCCTTCAGTTTTAGACAGTAGAAGGAGGGATTTCACTAAAAAACAAAGAAACCTCGCCTGTGTGTTTCCTTTATACAGTAAACGGGGTTCGGGCAGCAGGGGGCGGGGCTTTACTGCCAGAGCGGGATGATTGATGGGCGAGCGGAGCAGCTCATTGGCTGTTCGCGCTCTGACGTCATGAACGTACACGAGACGCCGATTTAAGCGCTTATAACTCGAGTTTAAAAGCTCTTAAATATAACAGCGGTGTTAAAATGTTTTATGCTGCTCTGTGTCAGAAAATGATCGCATTCTTTTACATTAAAAATGTTTCAGCGTTTATAAACTATGATTTTGCTCAGATGCTCCATATCAACCCATTCACTTTGGACTCGCTCGGGAGCGCCCCCTAGCGTCTGAGAAACCCGTAAGACACTGCAGAGAGTGGGAATTCTCCTCTATCGGGGTTGTCTGTGGATGCTTGGGAAAGCTCCGTCATGGCCGTCACTAATTGACCGTTGCCATAGTAACGTTTCCACGTGACCGTCCTTCACCGGCTAAAGCAGCGGCCTTGCCCTAATGAGCAGCACCTGGCCGGTCTCTGATTAGTCCGAGGGTTCGCGCTTATTGGTTGAGCTGCTGAGCTAAATGACCTATAAATACAGCCTGACTGGGAGCAGTTAGATAGTCTTAGGATCAAACTTTGAGCTTCCTCGGCTTTCCTGTGCATGTGAAGTCAACAGGTTTGTTTACTTATGGTTTCCATAAGGGGTTAGGTTTAATTCTGCTGGAGTGCCTCTTGGGAACTTTGCAGGGGGATCTGCATCAGTTGTGGTGTTCCGGAGGCTGAGATGTTTTGCTGAAACGCTTGAAAAGGCAGTTGATGACTCGACACTGGCTTCTGTGGTCATCTCTTCTCACAGGTTGAGCTTGAGGTTAATACTGAGTGGCTTCTGATCTACCAGCTGACTTATCTCGGAGGGAAAATGAGCTCCAGTGGTCTTGCTCCTCTTTCCAGCCGCAGCAGCCAAGAGAACATCTCTGCTCAGGGAAGGGTGGATGGTCCTCGTGTGAAGGCTGGGCAGAGGGTTGTGCTGGGTGTTCTGACTGAAAATGATCATAACAGGACTTGTTGCCAGGTGAGGTTTTGTGCCCACCCCCTTTACACTTGCACTGAACTGATGTTTAAAGGTATCCCCCCCCCTGTCCCCTGCCCCCAGGGTGTTCCAGCTAAAAGTGGGTCAGCACTGCACAGTGTGTCTAGCCATGGCATCAACACCTCTTACCAGTCCAGTTCTGCATTTGGTGCTTTGGTGGCAGAACCAGCTGTGGTACATGCACCCAGACCTGCTGGAGAGCAATCGGCTGCTTCACTCATTCATCCTTCAGAGCTTCACGTACTGAGTGCTGTAAACGACTTCAGCTCAGGTCAGCTGGGGTGTCTTGCTCTTTGGCCAAGCTTTAAAAGCTGAGCTTGGATTACAATCGCTCTGTATCTGTGTGCAGGATCATGTTTGGATGCTTCGATGCAGTCCCTGTCCGAGGAGGAACTTGCTCCTTTTGAGGACGTCTTATCTGTTGCTGAATATGCAGAGGACATCCATAAACACCTTCGAGAGAGCGAGGTGAGCAGCGTATGCTGGTAAGTCTGAAGGCCCTTGTTTCCTTCTCTCCTTTAAACTGTTCTTTCTCCCTCTCTTTCAGCTGAGATACAGGCCCAAGCCTGGTTATATGAGAAAGCAGCCGGACATTACCAACAGTATGAGGGTCATCTTGGTTGACTGGCTTGTCGAGGTCGCTGAAGAATACAAGCTGTGCTCCGAGACCATCCTTTTGGCCGTGAACTACCTGGATCGCTTCCTGTCCTGCATGTCTGTGCTCCGTGGGAAGCTGCAGCTTGTGGGGACTGCTGCGATACTCGTGGCTGCGTAAGTGGAGGGCGTGTGGGACTCGTCGTATGGCTATGCAACCTTGTTAAATCTGCGTCCTCTTTAGGAAATACGAGGAGATCTACCCACCAGAGGTGGAGGAGTTCGTCTACATCACGGATGACACGTACACAAAGAAACAGCTGCTGCGGATGGAGCACCTTATCCTCAAAGTGCTGTCCTTCGACATGACCGCTCCTACGAGCCACCAGTTTTTGATGCAGTACCTCTTGGTAGAGGGTGTCTGTGCCAAAACGTCGAACCTTGCCTTGGTAAGCCTGTTGGTTTGCTGGTAAACATGTTCAACTGTGCTGGGTTTTGACTCGGCTTGTTTCTCTAGTATCTTTCAGAGCTGAGCCTGCTTGAGGTGGACCCTTTTCTGCAGTATCTTCCGTCCAAGATTGCTGCTGCAGCTTACTGCCTGGCCAACTACACCCTAAACAGGAACCTATGGGTAAGTCTAGCTTGACATTGACCTCTAGTGTACTGTTTAAATTTCAGGGGGGCCCAAAAACAACTCTGGCATTAGTGCCATGAGTCTCTGGCCCAAAAACCTTCTTAAGCTGATGGACTGGCCAGTCCAAAATGAAAGGGTTAGATGGTGAATTTGAACCAAACCAGTTTATAAATGCTTTACTTCATTCTTTCTAAATGGAGTATAAAACCACTTATAATTAAGCTTTTAAGCTCATGTTTAAAACCGCACTTTGTTCTTGATGCCTGAGCAAATGGCCAATGAGCTGCTGTGCTTGCCAGCCACTTGGTAGCAGTAATGCTGGTGTCCTGCTGCCCGAAACCTGTCTGCTGTAGAGAACATGCAAGTTTTAATTAAAATGCATCCCATTTTCTAAAATTAAAGGAAGGCTTCTAATCTCTAAGCCCAGGACGTGACCTTTTTATTGCAGTTTAGCTCATTTACTCCCATTCATTGAGGACCAACTCATGGGTGCCCTCCACTGTTTTGCAATGTTTATCATGGGGGTGGGGGGTGAGGGTGACGAGTCCTGGCCACTTCCTAAGCTGGCTCTGGTATTGAGTTCACAAGTTTGCCCTTTCCTCCAACAGCCTGATGCCCTGTACACTTTCACTGGCTACACTCTGGCAGAGATTGCACCATGTTTAGTTGCAATCCATAATCTCCACCTCGGCGCAGAGAGCCGCCCCCAGCAGGCCATCCGTGACAAGTACGAGAGCACAAAGTGAGTCAATGCTGGTCTGTGTTCTGCAAATTGCTGGAGGGCTGCAGATCCCTCATGGCACTGAGCAATGCCCTTTGGAAACCTTAAATATTGCAGTGCAGGTTATTGTGAAGTGTGCACTACAGCTTCATCCCAGCATGTCTTATTCTTTCAGATACTGCAGTGTGTCCCTAATTAAACCAGTTGGGGCTCTTCCACTGCACTGACGTCCTGTGGCTCCCTGTCTGAAGAGTGGTGAAGAATCTGCAGCGCTTATGTGTTCACTGTAAATACTGGATGAAATTGCTTTTTAAACATTTTTAAACTTTAGTGTGATTTTTATCATAGTACTTTTTTATGAAATCAAGTCAATAAAATGACAACTTGTTTCCTATAGCTCTTATGTAGTAATGTGAGTATGGAGGCCAGGTTCTGTCTCTGCTGGCATTGGATATGAAGTGTTGCTCACTGTTGCTACTCCAGGTCACTTTACTCTGCTGTCTCACTCTTGCAGAGTGGTGGACCTACTGTTGTGTATGGCTGTAAATAAATTGAACAAGTTGACTTGCCTGCTTGCTTTCATTCAAGTAAGCTCTCACCAGGGTTCCTTTGCCTCAAAGTAAACTTAGTGGTCTTAGTCTTGGGTAACACTTTAAGCCTTTACCAATCACAAGGCTGATGTCTCTCTCTGGCCCCAGCTGCACAAGTTTCAGAGTAGGCAAGTCTCAGTGAGCTAAATCTGATCAGCTACCTGTTTGATGCTTCAGTCATGCATCACACTCTGTAGCTATGTTACTACCCCCCCCCCTTTATCTTACCAGGTGGGCAGTACATCACTGCTGCCAGAACAGAACCTCATCAGTTTTTGATGTAATATAAAAATGTATATCAATTACATTGTGAACTTCCTAACAAATGGACTAAAGGAAATGTCCCAAAATGACTTAGAAAATTCTGGTTCCATTGACTTGCATTAAAAAATTTGTTCTCCCTTCTGTAAATTTACAGTCTCAGATCAGACTTTCAACTCACCGCAGCAATTATATTGCTCTGCTGGCTTCATAAGGTGCTGGTCCACCCTGGACCCCCCAAATTAGTGTGTCCTGCATAGGAGCTCTAGTTTTTAATCTCAGCTTTTAAGTTCATGTTTTATTTTCTAAAATAAAAGGCTAAGGTAAATTTTACAAACTGAATGAGGCCTAATATAGAAAGTGAACATACAAAGCATAACTATCAAAAGGGAAAACGTTGGACTACGAGTGGAAAAACAAGCAATAAGTGGAATTTTATCTACTAGTCTGGTGGGCTACCTGGAAGACGCTGAGCAAAATGCCAGCTTTGCCAGCAGGGTGCCAATAGTGGCCCACTGTCCTCTTGCTGCCAGGGTGGTTCCAGTCACACAAAAGCTGGATAAGTTGTTGTGTATATGAGCAGAGCCTGTTGATAAGCCTGGCTGCTTCCCATTTCCCCTGTAATATAAACAGTGTTCATGAACAAGTCCTCAATGAATGGAGCTAAACAGCTAAAAACAAAGTTAAAATAGTTTCACACAACTTTAATCTTAGAAAATAGGATGTATTTCAACACAGAAAACATGGTTATATTTACTTTTTCTTCAGCAAACAAGTTTTGGGCAGCAGAACACTTATCAGAGCCGGTTTATAAGGAGTCTGGCCGCTTCCTATTTCCCCCGTTATATCAAAAACAGGCCTCTGACGTCATGAACGTACACGAGACGCGGTTTTAAGCTCTCTTATAACTCGAGTTTAAAAGCTCTTAAATATAACAGCGGTGTTAAAATGTTTTATGCTGCTCTGTGTTAGAAAATGATCGCATTCTTTTACATTAAAAATGTTTCAGCGTTTATAAACTATGATTTTGCTCAGACGCTCCATATCAACCCATTCATTTTGGACTCGCTCGGGAGCGCCCCCTAGCGTCTGAGGAACCCGTAAGACACTGCAGAGAGTGGGAATTCTCCTCTCTACAAATTCTCTGGCTGAGTGTTAGAGCTGTCAATCAAGCGGCTCACTAGCCACGCCCACACCGTTCACAGCGGGTTTTAAGCTGTTTATCATTCCTGTTTTCTCAGTGTTCACTCGAGCTTTGATGGATGTTTAAAACGCTCAGGTTTAATATCATACACGCGTTTTAATAATTTACTGTGTTCTTTGGGACTTTAAGCGGCTTTAAGGCCAAAATAAACGGAACAAACTTTCCCCAAACTATCTAACAGCGTGTTTTGGATTAGGGCTGAAGTGCTGGGAGTCGATTCTGTGACTCGAGAGTCGACTCCAAAGCTTCAAGCTTGATTCCCCAGTTTGTCCGCACCCAGATTCTTTCCAGAATAAAACGTCTATATCTGTGATGTAGTCATCACCACCACTGTAGAGACATCAGTAGATAGACAGACAGACATAGACAGACAGACAGAAAGACATTGATAGACAGACAGACAGACATAGACAAACAGACAGACAGACGGACAGATAGGCAGATAGATGGACATAGACAGATATATATAGATAGATGGACAGATGGACAGACAGACATATATAGATAGATAGACAGACAGACAGAAAGACATTGATAGACAGACATAGACAAACATAGACAGACGGACAGATAGACAGACAGATAGACAGACAGATACTGGGAGTCGATTCTGTGACTCGAGAGTCGTCTCCAAAGCTTCAAGCTTGATTCCCCAGTTTATCCGCACCCAGATTCTTTCCAGTCTTGTCTCACATCCCAGAGCGCGTACGGACTAATGAACTGACCTTTTAAAGATAAGATAAGACTTTAAATCAGGTTTTAAAACAAGGTTCTTATTACAGTTTGTTACTTGTTACTATAAAGACAACATATATCATACTAAAGGTAAAAAAATGCGAGAAAAATTATATAATAAAAAACTATCCTTCGCAAAAAAATAACAATATAAAGAATTATAAATAAATAAAAAGCTAAGATATGCACACGAGGTACTGGTTTATATCACACATGGGACGGTGAGGAGTTAACATTATAAACAATTATGAAAAGAAAGCTAAAGAATATTTACACTATAGAGATATATTTTAAAACATTGCACATGCAGTGTGCAGTATGTGGTGTGCCAGTGCTGGAGTAAGGCTTAATTAAAGGGAAAACTGTAGAATCGACTCACTTGGAACCGGAGTCGACTCTGAACCGAGCTTTGTTTTTGAGCCGCGGGTCTTGTTCGAGCGGTGTGACTCGCTGGTGCCCTCTAGCGGCCGCGGCTCTGCGCTTACTCTCCGCACGTGTTGCTCGGACTTCAGTAGGCGTCTGTACGGCGGCGTGGGTGGATGGCTGGTAGATCTGGGGCTCGGAGTTTCATCGCGTAAGTTCTCGTTTTCCCCTTTAATGAGTTCGACATAAACGCCGGCTCTGTTTTCTGGATTTATTTAGCGGTGTTTCCGTGAACCGTGGTCAGTTTGGAGCTATAAAACTTTGTTTACCTGCCACCTCCCACAAGTGGGTGGGATGCACCTCAGTGTAGATAAATAAGGTAAACACGGGTTCTTAGTTACTCAGACGTAGAGCAGAGAAAAAATATGGAAAGTGAGTTAGTGCTGAACTTAAAAAGCATGAAAAAGATCCTGCACCTGCCTTTCAGGTGGAACCAGCTGACACGACCTACACCAGCTACCAGCCATAAATAGCCGAGCTACATACCTCAGCAGACTCCTGTGCTGAAGTTTGACTCCTCAGAACTAGTTTTGCCCGTTTACTGTCGACACACAACACGCTGTACCTGAGCTCTCGTGTGTTTCATTTCAGCATTTCAGCGCGGGCCAGTCGTTCAGATGGAAACCGAGGCACTGCCGAGTGTCTGAGGCGCTGATCTCTGATGGATTTTGGCCTAAAAAGTTTTGGAATCTGTTTATTTTAATTTAGTTGATGGAGGGATACGTGAAGGCTGGTCTAAGGCGAAATAGTCCCCAAAGAAAACATTTTAAATGCGCCGTCGTCACATTAGAAAACTCGGCGTTGTACAGAGGCACGTGTGGCTTCACTGCTGCTTTTGGATGGTAAATAAAACGTCTGTATCTGTGATGTAGTCATCACCACCACTGTAGAGACATCAGTAGATAGACAGACAGACAGAAAGACATTGATAGACAGACGGATAGATAGATAGATAGATAGATAGATAGATAGACGTACAGACGGACAGAGAGATAGACAGACAGGCAGACTTAGATAGAGGGACAGTTAGATAGAGGGACAAACAGACAGATGGACAGAGAGATAGATAGACGGACAGAGAGATAGATAGATAGAGAGAGAGAGAGAGAGATAGACGGATAGACAGATAGATGGACGGACAGATAGATGGACAGAGAGATAGACGGACAGAGAGAGAGATGGACGGACAGACAGATGCACAGACAGATGGACAGAGAGATAGATGGACAGATGGACAGAGAGATAGATGGACAGAGAGATAGACGGACAGAGAGATAGATAGATGGACAAATAGAGAGAGAGAGAGATAGATGGACAGACAGACAGATAGATAGATAGACGGACAGACGTGCAGACAGATGGACAGAGAGACGGACAGAGAGAGAGAGCGAGATAGACAGATAGATGGACGGACAGACATATGCACAGAGAGATGGACAGAGAGATAGACGGACAGATGGACAGAGAGATAGACGGACAGATGGACAGAGAGATAGACGGACAGATGGACAGAGAGATAGATAGATGGACAGATAGAGGGAGAGAGATAGACGGACAGAGAGATAGACGGACAGAGAGATAGACGGACAGATGGACAGAGAGATAGACGGACAGATGGACAGAGAGATAGACGGACAGAGAGAGAGATAGATGGACAGACAGATAGACAGACAGACAGACAGATAGATGGACGGACAGACATATGCACAGAGAGATGGACAGAGAGATAGACGGACAGATGGACAGAGAGATAGACGGACAGATGGACAGAGAGATAGACGGACAGATGGACAGAGAGATAGATAGATGGACAGATAGAGGGAGAGAGATAGATGGACAGAGAGATAGACGGACAGAGAGATAGACGGACAGATGGACAGAGAGATAGATGGACAGATGGACAGAGAGATAGACGGACAGAGAGAGAGATAGATGGACAGACAGATAGACGGACAGACGGACAGAGAGATAGACGGACAGATAGACAGATGGACGGACAGATAGACAGATGGACAGACAGAGAGACGGACAGACAGAGAGATGGATGGATGGACAGATGGTTAGCCATAGACAGACACAGATAGACATACACATACTGTCCACCCCCCGGTGCTGCTGGCTTCTGTTTGCTGTATATAAATGACATTTGGGAAAAAGTTTTCTGTGCATTCTTTGACTTTACAATAATGAGTGGATCAAATACATTAATTTTGTATTTTGTATCTTTTCTTAAAACTGCCATAAAGCCGTATCTTAGGCATCAGACTGCATCATTACATGTAACATCTTTCTGTGAAGTAACTTTGAGACCCCGAACTCTTCTGACGTCTGGCTCCTGTTGTCATTTCGACTGAATTATGCCGAAGGTTTGAGGAATCCGTGTTATTCCCATTTCATTTCTAAGTTCACACACTATTCAAAAACGCCTCTGTGTTTAATTTTAAGCCTGGAGTTGTCTGCCTGAAATTAGATTTCTGTTGTATTTTTAATAAGTTAGCAGGACAGATTACTGTTCCTTACGATTGGATGTCAAGCGTCCTCACGTCGTCCAGGATACTTCCGAATAATCTTTATACTGTACTATGAGGGAACGCTGTTATGTGCATGTATAAAATTCACATTAACGTCAGTCAAATTTACTTTCCATCCACATGATCTAGGTCGCACTGCTAGAAAGCACCGAGGTCTAAAGGCAGTTATGGAAGCTTCTGAGCCTGCTGAGCTGCAGGTCATAAAGAGCCATTATGAGAAAGCGTTCGAATGCCTCGATGCGGGTCTGCTGGAGGACAAAGCAGGGAACAAAGGCCGAGCTGTGGTGTTGTACCGCCTGGGCCGCCGCCATCTCCTCCAGGGCCTGGAGGTGGCCACCCGTGGGGAGCACTGTGCAGGAGCCGATTGGGACTGTGCCCGGCAGATGCAGCTGAAGATGAACGAGACCCTGAGCAGCATCACCACTCGGCTGGCTGTGCTGGAGACCGCGTGCCAGGGGGCGTCAGGGGCCCAACCACTCTATCCAAGCCTGCCTGTCCTGCAGCAGCCGCAGAGACCAGCCAGAAGACCCATTCTTAACAGCAGGCTCTCCCCAACAGCTTCTGGAGGTGTTCCTTTTCTGCCAAGCTCTCCAGTCACCGCCTCTGATGTGCCCAGCGAGCTGCCGCCGGCCTACACCCCTCAGCCCACAGATGGGCACTTCTCTCTTTCTCACAGTGAAGGGAAAGACTGGCCTTCACTGCCAAGACCAAAGCAGATCTCCCGCCATCAGAGCTTGAATGAAGGTGGAGAGGATCTGTTATTCCTGCCATATGGAGTACAGATTTTCTTCGTAACAGCCGACGGCCAGGTCAGCGCTCCTTCATACCCGGGGTACCTTCGCATCATCCTGAACGACAGACAGCGTCATCGTGACAGCAATGATATCAGTGATATCAGGCAACCTCCTGCTTACCTACAGGTGAGGGTAGTTTTTTTTTTTAGTTTTTAAAAGACAGGATTACGTGTAATGAGTCTTCCGTTGTGAGCAGCAGCTGAATTGACTTCGGTCATTTCTTACTGCACTTTTCTTGTATGAAAATTGACAGTTACAGCTGAAAGAAGAAGCCGAAGCCGAATGATCCAGCCCAGAATTACTCGGCGTTCCCCTCCTCTCATTATCTCATTTACCAAGGTGTGGTCTGCATTTGCAAATAATCATTCAACAGTCAGGGGTGTCTGATCGGATTTCATGAGATCTTTTCGGGCCACATTGTGTGTCTTTACATATTAATGTCAAATGCGCACAGACTCAGAAAGAACGTCTCGTGTCTTTACATTGTGTCCAGGGCTCGTTGGCAGGTCCAGGGGTTTATTGCACACTTCTATAACCTCAGCACAGTTTGCTTTGAAGTCCCTGTAGTTAGTGAGTAATGAGTCGTAGTATTTAATAGTGCTGGGATTCATAGATATACAGACAGACGGAGAGACAAATAGATACACTGTATTTCCAAAAGTATTCAATCGCCCATCCAAACCACTGAATTCAGGTGTTCCAATCACTTCCATGGCCACAGGTGTATAAAGCCGAGCCCCTAGGCCTGCAGACTGCTTCTACAGACATTAGTGAAAGAATGGGTCGCTCTCAGGAGCTCAGTGAATTCCAGCGTGGTGCCGTGATCGGACGCCACCTGTGCAGCAAGTCCAGTCGTGAAATTTCCTCACTACTAAATATTCCACAGTCCACTGTCAGTGGGATTATAACAAAGTGGAAGCGATTGGGAACGACAGCAACTCAGCCACGAAGTGGTCGGCCACGTAAAATGACAGAGCGGTCAGCGGATGCTGAGGGGCATAGAGCGCAGAGGTCACCGACTTTCTGCAGAGTCAATCACTACAGACCTCCAAACTTCATGTGGCCTTCAGATCAGCTCAAGAACAGCATAGAGAGCTTCATGGAATGGGTTTCCATGGCCGAGCAGCTGCATCCAAGCCTTACATCACCAAGCGCAATGCAAAGCGTGGAATGCAGTGGAGTAAAGCGCCGCCACTGGACTCTAGAGCAGTGGAGACGTGTTCTCTGGAGTGACCAATCACGCTTCTCCGTCTGGAAATCCGATGGACGAGTCTGGTTTGGCGGTTGCCAGGAGACGGTACTTGTCTGGCTGCATTGTGCCGAGTGTAAAGTTTGGTGGAGGGGGGATCATGGTGTGGGGTTGTTTTTCAGGAGTTGGGCTCGGCCCCTTAGTTCCAGTGAAAGGAACTCTTAAAGCTTCAGCACCAAGAGATTTTGGACAATTTCACGCTCCCAACTTTGTGGGAACAGTTTGGGGACGGCCCCTTCCTGCTCCAACATGACTGCACACCAGTGCACAAAGCAGGTCCATAAAGACACGGATGAGCCAGTTTGGTGTGGAAGAACTTGACTGGCCTGCACAGAATCCTGACCTCAACCCCATAGAACATCATCCATCCAGCCATCCATCCATTTTATAAGCCGCTTCTCCCTATCCCAGCAGTCTTCGGGCGGAAGGCAGGATACACCCTGGACAGGTCGCCAGTCCATTGCAGGGCAGACAGACACACACAGACAGTCACTCACACCCAGGGGCAATGTAGCATGTCCAGTTGGCCTGGCTGCATGTCTTTGGGAGGAAACTGGAGAACCCGGAGGAAACCCTCTCCACACAGAGAGGACCCCAGTCACCCGGCCGGGGAATCGAACCCAGGCCCTCCTCGCTGTGAGGTGACAGCGCTACCCACTGTGCTGCCCCTGATAGAATAGCGGAGATAGCGGACACTGTGAGCCAGGCCTTCTCATCCAACATCATGTCTGACCTCACAAATGTGCTTCTGGAAAAACGGTCAAAAATTCCCATAAACACACTCCTAACCCTTGTGGAAAGCCTTCCCAGAAGAGTTGAAGCTGTTATAGCTGCAAAGGGTGGACCAACATCATATTAAACCCTATTGAATAAGATTGGGACATCACTCAAGTTCATATGCGAGTGAAACCAGACGAGTGAATACTTTTAGTAATATAGTGTGTGTGTGTGTGTGTGTGTGTGTGTGTGTGTGTATGTATGTATATATATATATATATATATATATATATATATATATATATATATATATATATATTTTTTTTTTTTTTTTTTTTTTTTTTTTTTTTATATTACGCATCTGACGTGGTGGTATGTGTATGTATATATTACATTTAATGGAAGTCAATGGAACCTAATTTTTTTCCAAGTAATGTCGCTTAATTTCTTTTGGTCCATTCATCATGAAAATTACATACAATCTAAAGGGCAACAGGCTAAGTGACGTACGAGGTTTTGTTCTGACCGCAGCGATCATCAGGCCTGATCCTCTTACAGCGGTTAAGCCCCGCCCCTTCACACAAGTTATGCAGAGTGTTTCAGCTTGGTTTTCAACTTGGTCTGGTTTTTAAAAGACGTTTTCGTCGTGAAGGCGCAGTTACAAAAACAGCCTGTTTCAGGCCTAAAAAGGCTTTATTATATTATTTTGTATAAACTCTGCAAATGTTATACGTGGATCTCAGGAGGAAAACTAAGGTACAGGAATAATGTAGGACATGAGCCCTTTAAGTTTCTAAGAGGGGTTTAGCTTTTTTAAAGGTTTGTTTAAGGTTTTCAGGACTGAGCTCAGGATTTGGTGATCTAGTGCAAAGACAGGCTTTGTTCATTAACTGAGGTTCCCGTGAAAGATGGCAGTTGGTGATAAATTTCCATAGTGATTCTGAAATTCTGCAGCTCTGGATTCAAATTGTTAGACCTTTAGTTTCTACGTTGCTTCCATGTGTGGTATTTTTAAGAGTCCCTTGCGTTTCGGGCATGACGGACTGGTTTGGTTTGTGGGCTGGCGTTTGGCCCGGCGTCTCTCTTTGTGATGGGTAAGTTTAGAGTTTAACTATGGCAACCTGTATAATCTTTAAAGTCCTGCTTTCCAGGTGCAGATGAAGGCTAGTCTTGAAAATAGTCTATAAAATTCCTTTTCCCCTAAATATGTAAAAAGTCCCAGTCAAGCTGACCTTATTGCTCAATTCGAAAGGCATGTAGAGAAATTACTGGAGAGATGGAGGGCGGGAAGGAAGAAGAGCACAAACAAAATTCCTTCTGCCAACACTTACTGTACTGCAGCTCTCAGCTCAGTTTCTTGTTCACCTGCCCGTTTTGATGCCTTCTAAATCTGCCGCTTTTGTTTGACTGTCTGTCTGACGTTCAGCCAAGGCTTTCAAAGTCTTTCAAGTGTTCTTTTAAGTGATGTTGGCCTTCTCGTCCAGCATCAGTGTCTGACCTCACAAATGCGCTTCTGGAAGAACGGTCAAAAATTCCCATAAACACTCCTAACCCTTGTGGAAAGCCTTCCCAGAAGAGCTGAAGCTGTTATAGCTGCAAAGGGTGGGCCGACATCATATTAAACCCTATGGATTAAGAATGGGACGTCACTCAAGTTCATATGCGAGTGAAGCCAGACGAGCGAATATTTTTGGTAATACAGTGTATTTATAGACAAGACTGTGAAGTACACCACCATTCAAAAGTTTGGAATCAGTGTTGCATTAATATTTTTGTTATACATTTATATATACTTTCTGCATACCTCATTGCGCATCTTGCACATCTGGACATTAGACACTTTATTGGGTACAATATATGCACATAGATCTGTCTGTCTATCTGTCTGTCTGTCTGTCTGTCTACAGTCATAGCTTACATTGTATAGATTTAAATATTATACAGGTGTTTTTAGACATTATTTTGAGATCATGAATTTATTAAATGATGAATCATAAACTGACATTCTCTCTCTAAAGGAATCTCTGTTCTGTGTTCTCCATCTTCACTTTTGAAATATGGATTTTAACTGTATTATAACATTTGTCACTCATTCCAGAATCGACTCTGTTCATCATTCTGGCATCTAAATGATCTTGATATAATTCTCCGCAGCTTCCTACCGATTCGTTATAACCTGTGAACAGTTTTTCTGCAATGCTTCTATTTTATGAAAACCTTCATTTCAGGCATTTGAAGTAGTTGGGGTGAGCAGTATGACAAGAATGTGATATCACGGTGCTTCAGAAAGCAGAGTAGATGGTTTTTTCCTGATATCCGATGAATGGGAAAATACAACGTAGTGCCGTATTTAAAATGAGTATCAAGAACTGTAAATACAGTCATTTATATTTAACATTTCACACACTGTGCTGCACGAAATCCAACAAAACAGGCCTAGTTGTATTCAAATGGTTTGAATGGCAGTTGGGAAGCATTTTTCCGTAATGACGATATCCACAACCTCCTCAGAAAAGCGTACGGTGTCATATTGATAGTAGAGGGTTTCTGACTAAGTAGAAATAAAGCGTAGTCATCTTTTTGGCTGAAATAGTGCATTTGGGGGGAGAGTGTTCACATCTGAATGAGGTAAGTTCAGTTCAGTCGTCTGCACACAAATATAATGTTACATTTCAGTTTGGTAGTGATTGTGTTGATGTGTATTCACATGGAAATGATGTGCACATTGAGTCTGTTGGGTTCGGATGGGCTCCGTGGTGGAGTTTTAGGGCCGTGCGCCGCTCCAGTTGCTGCTTGCCGTTCTGGCAGAGATCAGTGCTCGACTGGCACGTTTCCCTTTTGAAGGCCAGCTGTCCACTGACACCACAGCACTGGGGCTGAATCCAGGACAGACACACACAAATATTCAAAGTGTGTGTCAACCAGCACCCCTTTGTCCCGTTTTAGCCCTCTGAGACAAAGCCTGGGCTGCTGAATGCGTGACCTGACCTACAGAAATCTGCTCTATGAGTTCAGCATGTCTGTGTTGCACCTAACCTTTAGTCCTTTAGTCCAAATACCCGCAAATTTATAGAAATCGTGTTTTGTTTTAGGAAGAATTATTACCTTTATTATATTTGGAATAGATACACCGCTCGTCAAAATTGTGGACACACCACCACAGAGCCAGTAGTATTTAAGCGATGGGTCATTCTCTGCACTGCAGTGCCGCTGACATAGTGGTTCAGAGTGGATCAGAGTTTTTAAACACCTCACTGTCGCTGCTGGACTGAGAACAGTCCACCAACCAAAAATATCCAGCCAGCAGCGTCCTGTGGGCAGCGTCCTGTGACCATTGATGAAGGACTGGAGGATGACCAACACAAACTGTGCAGCAGCAGATGAGCTGTCGTCTCTGACTTTACATCCACGAGGTGGACTGACAAGGTAGGAGTGTCTAATAGAGTGGACAGTGAGTGGACACAGTGTTTAAAAACGCCAGCAGCACTGCTGTGTCTGATCCACTCAGTGTAACACGTCAGTGTTACTGCAGTGTTGAGAATGACCCAACACCTAAATAGTACCTGCTCTGTGAGGGTCCATGGGGGTCCTGACCACTGAAGAACAGGGTAACAGAGTATCAGAGAAACAGATGGACTACAGTCTGTAATTGTGGATCTGCAGTAATGTACATACACACGTTTATCAGTGTCACTTTTTTGTATTTGAAACATTTCATTTATAATGAAGCATAAACCTTTAAAATGTCTTAAAGATGATGACAAGTGCATATTCATGCTGGAGTGTCCAAACTTTTGACTGGAAGTGTATTTCCTTATGGCACTTCAGAGAAAAGTGTGTTAAAGTGTGTTTGAAGATGTGAAGCATGCTGCCCGTAATTGCCTTGTGCTTACAGGTGTGTGACTGGCACTACCCACTGTTTCCAGACTCACCAGTCCTGCTTAGCAACACAGGTGTGTTTACATTCCCTGATACCACAGCAGCGGTGCCAGGGTCGTACGTCGGAGTGGTGCTGTCCTCGGAGCTGTCCGCAACAGACAGAGCTCTTTTCCAGGAGCACCTCTCCGTGCTCACACAGCTCAGAGTGCAGGTAACACACTCATTACGTAACATTAATACTCAAACTTTTAGGGAAAATTAGAGTAGGTACTGTTTGGGTGGTGGGTCATTCTCAGCACTGCAGTAACACTGACGTGGTGGTGGTGTGTTAGTGTGTGTTGCGCTGGTCTGAGTGGATCAGACACAGCGGTGCTGCTGGAGTTTTTAAACACTGTGTCCACTCACTGTCCACTCTATTAGACACTCCTACCTTGTCGGTCCACCTTGTAGATGTAAAGTCAGAGACGACAGCTCATCTGCTGCTGCACAGTTTGTGTCGGTCATCCTCTAGTCCTTCATCAGTGGTCACAGGACGCCGCCCACAGGACGCTGTTGGCTATTTTTGGTTGGCGATCCACTCAGACCAGCGCAACACACACTAACACACCACCACCACCACGTCAGTGTTACTGCAGTGTTGAGAATGACCCACCACCCAAACAGTACCTGCTCTGTGAGGGTCCATGGGGGTCCTGACCACTGAAGAACAGGGTAACAGAGTATCAGAGAAACAGATGGACTACAGTCTGTAACTGTAGAACTACAGAGTGCAGCTATACAGTAAGTGGAGCTGATAAAGTGGACAGTGAGCGTAGAAACGAGGAGGTGGTCAGAATGTTATGCCTGATCGGTTATAACAACAGCCGTCATGACCTCTATTGTTACCATGAGAGTGATTGTGAAAGCTGTTTCCTTTATGTGCCCAGCTGCACAGCGGGGGCTCAGTGGTTTATATTCTGCTGATTAGCAAGTCCTGGGTCAGGGTGCTGACGCTGGCTGGGCACTAGGGAGCCAAAGTGACCTTATAGGGTACAAGGCTGAAAGTCCATCATGTTGGGGAAAGATTCTGCCTCCATAAAGTGGCGGTTTGGCCCAAAATGAAATGTACAAAATGACATTTGCGTGTGTGCTTTCTGACGCCGAACTGTTAGAACCGTTTGATGATGGTTTTAGGTTCTATGGGTCGACCTCAATACCAAAGCTGTGACTTAAGCGAGAAGCCCTCAAGTGACCACAGAGACTCGGTCTGTACTCAGAAGGCTTTTCCTGTTTATTGATCAGAATAGCAGAGTTTATATACACACAAATGGCATAACCCTCATCATGTGGCAAGACAGTAGAGAGAGAGAGGTTTGGATGAAATAGAGTTATAGGTGGACAAGGGCCCCAAGGACGTTCATCACGTCCGGTTACATGGAGCCTGAACAACAGATGAGTGTTAGAACATTGCTGATCTGATATCGTCGTCACGATGGGTTACAACTGAGCATGTGAACGCACGAAAATGAGCTGAGGCCTCTGTGTGACGCAGGCCCTGAGGCCTGGTCATTAACCCAGGAGTGTGCACTGTATATATACGTTAGGATCTAACAGTCCCCCCTTTGATTCCAGAGGAATTATAGAGTCCGTGCATGTGATAAAGTACAGATCACGCGACATCAGTGTGCGTAGCGGGATCAGTGATGACAGCAAAGGAATGGTTAAAGCTACGATCTACAGTTCTCATGATAAGAGCGCAGTGCATGCTGTTATCTATGGAAACGGACGAGAGCACAGACAAAATTCAGGCTTTTGAGCAAAATTCATTACTTTGATCTGTTTTTTAATGAATCACCGTCGCACAGCTGTAGTGTCAGCTGTCCTGAAGCAGGAATGTGGCCCGTTTTTTACAGACGGCGGTATTTCCACAACCGCAAAAGCGATGTGTTTGAGTACTTAACGTGGTTTGAGGCAGGTCTTTTTCCTTTTGCTGATACTAATGGGTGGACATACAGTACTGTGTAAAAGTCTTAGGCACCCAAGACACACTGTCAAAATCTCTGTTTGTGTACTTTGTGTTTATTTGCTGAGAAAAGTGTTAATATTTGAATAAACAAAATGTATAGAATATTAATTAATAATGACTTTATTTATAAAATATATATACTTTTTTTTTTTTGGGCGGCACGGTGGCGTGGTGGGTTGCGCTGTCGCCTCACAGCGAGGAGGCCCTGGGTTCGATTCCCCGGCCGGGTGACCAGGGTCCTCTCTGTGTGGAGTCTGCATGTTCTCCCCGTGTCTGCGTGGGTTTCCTCCGGGTTCTCCGGTTTCCTCCCACAGTCCAAAGACATGCAGTCAGGCCAATTGGACGTGCTAAATTGCCCCTGGGTGTGAGTGACTGTCTGTCTGTCTGCCCTGCGATGGACTGGCGACCTGTCCAGGGTGTATCCTGCCTTCCGCCCGAAGACTGCTGGGATAGGCTCCAGCACCCCCCCACGACCCTGACGGAGAAGCGGCTTAGAAAATGGATGGATGAATGTGTCCTTGTTCATGTCATTTAGTCAATGGTTAGGCTACTAATCAATTCCTAGTTTACTTTGGAGTATTGTTATTGCCACCTGCTGACCGTTCTTGGTATGGCTGTAGTATCTAGTCTCCGATGCTATAGAAGCAATAAGGTATGTGACTAGTTAAAAACAGGTTTGGATTCCTGAGCAGGCCTGCTAGTCCCAAGAGTTCTGGTAATCTGCACAAGCTTCTGAAATATAGGCTTATATTGGGTCTGTTTATCTCATGTCTGAATGTTGTTCATGTATTTCAACAAAATTCAACACAATCTATCATTGAAGGGACGAATTCAAAAGCAAAAATTCTTTGACAGTAATGAAGATCAGGGTTATACATAGACGTATATCTGCGCCCAGGGGCCAACATGTTATGTCTTAAGTGTGTCGCATACATAGCACCCCCACCCTGCTCACCTCCCGAGCAGAGAAAAAAAGTTCAGGCTCAGGAATTTTTCCCGCTATCACCCCTGGAAGACTGCTGGCTCTAGCACCCCCCTGCGACCCTGAGGGAGAAGCGGCTTAGAAAATGGATGGATGGATGGATGGATGGATATAATTTTTTTTTTTCTTTTCCTGGATGTTTTTGGTGTGTCAGTGTGTTTGTTTCCCCATCTCCAAGCCGCTCCTCGAGGAAGCCCAGTATTATATGTAGTTAAAAAGCAGCTCCTGGTTTGACCAATCAGTGCTCAGTAAATTGAGCTCATGATGTCATTGATATTAACAAGTCTCTGTGGCGGCTGTGAAGGTGTCCAGGAAAAATATGGACCCGAGAAATTCTTGTTACTGTTTATTGTTTTTCTGTTTATTTGAATTATGAATACGACTTTATTCTAATGTATATTGTGATAAACTCACTGCTGAAGTCAATTAATTGAGGTTAAAAATTTGCTTAGATGCCTAAAACTCTGGCTCAGTGCTGTACAGTATGCTTCCATTGCTTGTTAGCCACAATAGCATCAGAGCTCCAGTGCAGGAGCTGAAAATGCACATTTCACACACCCAACATGTTTTGACTGAGCAGCAGTGTTTGTGTGAATTGGGTCTTTGGCCAAACCATTGATTTCAGCATGGACCTTAACCGTGCTGCAACCAGTGCAGCAAACAAGCAAACCATTTGAAATGCCCCTAGCCTGAATAAAGAGTGCTTAACGGTTGAAGGATGTTGTAATAGATATCCACTAGATTTGGCCAGGAAGGCAAAGTCTGGCCTTGGGCTGTATTACAGTAAGACTCTTGGGCTGTATTTGATTGCTGCTCCTTCAACATCCCAATCCCTAATTGCGTGACTCGTTGGGATAAATGCACCGCAAAAAAATATTATCTTGGCAAGTGAAATTATCTTAACTCTACTTGATCTGTCTGATATTTCTTATCTTGACATGTTTGTACACTTAAGATTATTTAGCTTAGTTCTGTACATTTTTACCTGTTTTACGTCTTTTTATCAAGAAAAACTCACAATATTGGCAGATGATTTTGCTTGTTTTCAAGCACATTACTTAAAATAAGCCAAATGTTCTGCCAGTGTAGTGAGATGTAGTTAATAAAGTGGTAACACTTTATTTGGATGCTCCACTGTAGATTCTTTGTACATGTTCAGTGCGTCTTTAAGTAACATTGAGCTACTTCTTCTTCTTTCGGCTGCTCCCTTTAGGGGTCGCACAGCGGATCATCTGCCTCCATCTTGCCCTATCCACTGCCTCCTCTACTTTCACACCAACCATCTCCATGTCCACCTTCACTACACCCATAAACCTTCTCTGAGGTCTACCTCTTCTCCTTCTACCTGGCAGCTCCATCTCCAACATTCTTTGCCCAATATATCCACTATTCCTCCTCAACACATGTCCAAACCATCTCAACCTGGCCTCTCTGGCTTTATCTCCAAACTGCTCCACCTTCACCGTCCCTCTGATCTGCTCATTTCTAATCTTGTCCAGCCTCGTCACTCCCAACGAAAATCTCAGCATCTTCATCTCCGCCACCTCCAGCTCAGCCTCCTGTCTTTTAGACAGAGCCACAGTCTCCAAACCAAACATCATAGCAGGACGCACTGCTGTCTTGTAGACCTTCCCTTTCACTCTTGCTGCTATCCTTCTGTCACACATCAGCCCTGACACCCGTCTCCACCCACTCCATTCTGCCTGCACCCTCTTCTTCACCTCTTTTCTACACTGTCCATTGCTCTGGATGGTTGACCCAAGATATTTGAAGTCATCCACCTTTACGACCTCTACTCCTTGCATCTTCACCTTTCCACCTGCCTCCCTCTCATTCTCACACATGTATTCCGTCTTGTCTCTACTGACCTTCATTCCTCTCATCTCCTCCACCTCTCCAGATTCTCTTCCACCTGCTCTCTACTCTCACCACAGATTACAATGTCTAAGTACATTGTGAAGTTAAGAAGTTAAGTGTTACTTGGATGCTCCACTGTAGGTGCTGTGTAAACGCTCGGTGGGCCTTTATGTAACATTCAGCTAAATATCCATTAAATTCAACTGAACTTCAAGTTTAGTTTGAAAGAATGTATTAAACCTAAAATTAATCTCAAGGTAAAACTTACACATGCTCATAACCATAACCATAACATTGTTGATAATCAACTGAGGATCACCAGAATGTTTGTGAGTGATTTAAGTCTGTGTAAAGCTTCTATAGGGGACCGTCCAAATAACGTCAATAAGATGCCAATTTTTGTAGCGTGACCAGTCTTATGGCGTTTTTTTCCTGGCAGTACCGGGCAGAACCGGGCAGTACCGGGCAGTATGGTATTTCATGGTACAGGTACAAGCCCAGAACTATCAGTACCCTGGACAAGTAACTGTTGCCTAGAAGAACCACAAAAGTAGGAGTTCTCTTTAGCTTGTGTGGTCACATGATTTCTCCAGCGAATTTAAGGTCAGCAGTAAACATTGACGATAGCAGCGGCAACGGAGGAGGAGGTTCAAGTTCAGATTTTCCTTCTACTTTAACTTTTGGTTTGGTGTGCGAGTCACGGACCGCAGGTCTGGCTGACTAATGTTTTTCTTTTTTTCTTTTCCCTCCAAACGTCATGTCACTGTAGCGACGACACGTCACGATTCTGTGATGATTGCTTTTGGCCTGTCAATCATCTGCACTCTTTCTAGCTCCACCCAAACATTCCAGCTTGATAGCCCCAGAAGAACGGTGACCAAATTCAGCACCAGTACTTTATCACGACTGTGTGACTTGACGTGATCAAGGATTTGGAGCTGTGCTGTGTTGCGCTGCCTGGTGGGGAAAAAAACACGAACTGTCAATCTAGCACTTCATTTGATTGATGTTACTTAAAATAGGCTGATTTGTATTTTAATTAAGAATTTAAAATCCTGTTTTAATTTTGTTGTAAGTTTGGCGCCTTCCGCCCAGTGACCCAGAAGGAGAAGTGGCTTAGAAGGTGTGTGTGTGAGTGTGTGTAAGTTTGTTGATTTTGCCCATGCCATGTGCTATTCAGCCAAAAACGTATCAGCCAGTTTGTGTAGAAATCATAACTGTGATCAACCATAAAAACTCCGTTTTGATCCGTGCACCTTTAATTTGAACCCCACTGAAGGCTGCAGATGATGAAGCAGGTGAGCCTACAGGCACCGACGTCGTTAACCTGAATGAGAAGGCTCCCATCAGCCCCTCCAGCGACACAGCCACGGCAATGGACACATCTCCAGGAAAAGAGGAGAACATCTTGCCTGAATGGAGTGAGAAGATGTCGCAGAGCATCCTAGCAGGTATGGACTGAATAAGACGGTATAGTTTTTACTGAGTGAAAGGCTAAAATTTAAACACTTAAACAGGCCAAAGTGACTAAAACCCATCACAGCACATGGGCCCTCCTATGATGGGTCACCTTACTGCACCTATTCACTGTGTACATAAGGTCTTGGAGCAAGAGATCTGCAAATAAATCCATCATAAAGCATTGTGATCTCGCCACCTGTTGATCTCTTAAATGTCAACTCTGACATTTTTCCGCACAGCACTGTAATAAAGGACTTTGTCCAGTGATGTGATGGACCATGCCTTGTTTTTAGTGTCTTTGACCGTAAGGCTGTTGGCAGTTATGCGCTTCCCATGGGTAGAACGTCTCTCAAGTTGGGTCTCCGTGCGCAGAACAAACTGACAGTATCTCTGCATTTCCTTTATAAGGCTGAGGGCGAGAACCAAGTCAGGCTCCTCCAGAGTCGTATTTCACACTGTTTCATGCATCTCAGCCTGGTTTGTCAGCCTCACTGTTCAGCTATAAGCCAAGAGTAGGTAGTGTCCCTCACTACAGGCCGTCTTTGGCAAGACAATCAAAAGATAAGCTGACCAGATCTATTTAGACCCTCCCATGATCTAAAAAGCAGCTGCTTGGATGAGAATTGCTTTGTCATATGACATCGTATCTGGAAATTTTTTTTATCTCGGTGCAATTGTGCAGTGCAACACTGCATATCACTGCTGTCCCCAAAATGGTGACTTTACAGGAGAAGGAAAAAACACGCTTTACTTTCAATGTAAGTCAATGGAACCAGAATTTTTTCCAAGTCATTTTTGGCCATTTATTTTGGTCCCTTCTTCATGAAAATTACACACAGTATAAAGGCCAACATGTATTTTCAGATTGTCATTAAACTGAAAATCGACTAAATTGGAGATACAAGGTTTTCTTCCTACAACGTTATATTTAATGACTACATGAACGTGTTTAATGATGTAGGGCTGTAATAAGAGCAGGGGGCAGCCAGATTTCTCAGTTAGCCTGATTACACAGGGCAAAAAAACAAGCCTGACCAAAGGAGTAGAGCTAAGGAAAATTCCTGTTTGTATAATCCTCAACCTTTGGCTTAAGTTATCCAGCTTACTGAGAAATCCTGCTTTGTCAAACACCCTCAGTCCTACAGTTATTATTCATGGCATTATGGAATTGCCGTATAGCAAAAAAACATCATTTCAACATAATCAGTCATAACTTTGAGAAAATAAACCATTATCCTGACATAATCAGTCAAAAACCTGAGAACATAAGACATTATTTCAATATAGTCAAAAAAGTGAACCCCTAATTAACCCCCAATTAACCCCTAATTAACCCATTGGACCATCTGAATGGCTCTATATCAGAATTCTAGGGCAGGGATGCCCAACTCCGGTCCTGGTGGCTGGTGTTACATTTATCTTTTAATTAGCAGGTTAAGCGGGTGTGTTTGAGCCGGGAAACCTCCAAACTGTGCCCTCCAGGACCGGAGTTGTGCACCCCTGTTCTAAGAGTTCCCTAAAAATAAACTTATTATAATATTACGCAATTTGGGAAAAACTGACGCACAAATACGAATTCAGGGCAACGTCATATCTCTAGAGAATGCAGCTCCACTGCTCCACAGCCCAACGCTGGGGGGCTTCATACCCCTCTATCTGGTGCTTGGCATAGGGCACGGTGACCATAGGCTCAGGTGCGCCTGCTCAGAATGCCCCCTTCTATTGGCAGTGCTTTTCTATGGAATTGTACGAAGCTGTGTGTGTGCAGTTGGACGTCTGTGTCAGCAGTGAGTGCACCTTAAAGCAGCTGAATTCACTGTTTAGAAGGGAGCTTTGGCAATGAAGTGTATGTCTATTGCCTTTTTATGTGTTTACACTGCAGATATTGTCCTTCTTCAAGGCCATTTACCTTAATCTCAGCTCTGCTCATCAACTCCAGCATCTTTTGCGATATGCAGCTACTCTGAGTCGTCCACACAACGTTTAATCCACTTTTACTTTTCATATAAATGGAAAGTCTCTCGATTTGAGGGCTCAAACTACTGCATTTACATATTAAATGAGATGTTTTGTGGGTTTTTTTTCCTGCTTTAAAACACCTTTAGCCCACAGTGATGGTATGAGCTGAATCTGGGGTTAGAAACAGGTAGACAGCTCAACTGCAGTGCCAGAGCGAAGGTGAGAAACACAAAAGGAAATAGCCTTAGAAAATAGAGATGTACCTGTTCATCAGCAGGGGGCAGTGTGTGCATACGTGACACTGTACATGCCCTTATTAAACCAAGCCACTAGAGGGCACTCTTTCTTAAACATTGGATGGGTCTTGTTCCAAAAGCCCAGTGTTGTGGTTCATCACAAGAGTTGTAGGGCAAGTAGCTGCATAACGATGAAGACATTGTGATTAATCTCCTCGTCCATAATAGCTTTCATAGACTTTTGTACATGGTCCTCCTCGCCTGCTCCTCATCTACTCCTGCTCTGAATGTTCAGGGGCTTCGTGGCTCAGTCGTGGGCTCGTACAGGGAGCGGAGGTCACAGGCAAAGCCATCCACAAAGGAGCCAGCAAATTGCGTGAACACATCACCCCAGAGGAGACGCCAGCAGAGGTCAGCCCCAGGGTCACCAGGGGCCTATATGTAGCCAAGCAAGCCACAGGAGGTGCCGTCAAAGTCAGTAATTTTTTGGGTAAGCTACCTAAGTGACTTGAAACCAACCCGGCGTGTCGATAGGCTGCCTAACTGTCTCACAAGACACACATCCTGCACGATGTAGTCCTTTCTCTGCTCCAAGCAGTAATTTATGTGTATCTAATTATCTAATCAGCCAGTGAGGTGAAGTGTGGTGGACTATGGAAATCCTAACCAAGAGCATTTCACCGGGCAAATGAAGTCTCAGTGGGCCTTTTTCTCTCTTTTGAAACTGTAAACCAAAGCAAACTTTGTAGGCCAGATCCCCTGAGTGCCCCCTGCATGTACGGCCTGCACACCGTCAGCTCCACTCTTACCCCAGCTGTGACTCCCTTGTCGTAACAGTCCAGTTCTCTCAATAACAGCCGCCTTCAGTCACCCAGCTACAATTCTCTCGGTCTTTGGCGCAGTCAGAAAAACGAGTCAACCCAAATCCAGCCCAACAAATTATGCAAAACAGTTTGTTTTACTAGCAAAGACTAGCAGGTAATAATTGACCGGTTTAACTTCTCGCTGATATTTTTGAGCTTGAGAGAGTTTACGTCAGAAGGGAGAAGAATTTAAGGGAGAATTCCACAGATTTTAAATAAATGTCTGCATAATTTATTCATTAAGTGCGTTTATATTATTACATGCATGTAGAAAATGTGGAAACTCCCGGGTCCACGTGAGTCAGACAGTAATCAGATTTCTGCTTTACAGCCAGCCAGTAAACAGGAGAAGACGTGACGTGAACATCATGTAACACTTTACCTGAAAATATGAACAGACATCATCTAGAAGATGAAGAATATTTAAATCCTTCATTTTCTCAAGCATGTCTTTGGTTCAAGTGTCACTCCAAAAGTGTTTTGCTGCGTCTCGCGGCGACGCCGCTCGCTTGTTTCCGGTGCCGCGGCCTGTTTTCACACATGCACAGACCGAGAAATCCGAGTAAGGGAGGAAATCTGACCACTGAGCTACAATCCAGCCTCTTTATCGGATTTCTTACATGGATTTCTGGACCTACCTCTGAAGTTAGAAATCAGACTGCGCTGTTTACACGACCATTTGAATAATCAGATAAGTGCAGAAATCAGATTAGATCGGATTATTCCGTGCATGTAAACACACCCATTGGAAACAAAGTCAGTCAGTGGTTTGGTGTAAAATGGTTAATCATGGAGAAAATGACCAGTTTGGATTTCGGTGCAGTGGTGGAGACCAGGGAACCAGGGGTCACCACTATAATACAGTATAATACAAATATAATATAATATAACAAATATCATTTTATTTGCTATCATGGTGACTAATGAACTTACACATGGCTTCTTTTGGGACTGTTTTACCTTAAAGCTCCTTGCATGTACCTCTTCACCATTAGAGTACTTAAACTAAAAGTACTAAACCTACTAAACAAAGTACTTTGGGCCGAAGTCTTACCTTAAACTATTGTAAAACAACATCTCGGGCATCAGGAAACAGATTCTTTAAAAAAATTGTAATAGCATTTTTGACGGAGCTTTTAGAGCCTTTCCTTTAAATGCTTCAGATATTTGGCTCCCATCACCACCACTGCGAGCAATGATTCAATAAGAATGGCCCATTTCACTTCAAATCTCTCTGGTTGACTCTGTTTACATGTTAAAGATTCCACTATGCATTTTGAAAATAGTTGGAATCCCCTTTTAAGGTTGTTTCCTCATATTAGTGCCTGTTAGATCTTGAGTTCCCACCAGCTCTGGGGGTTGGCTTTATTTTGCTATGCTTTAAAATGTCTTTGGCACATTGATGCCTCTCATATAGTAACTTTTGGTAATACTGTCTATGAATGTCATGTTTTGTAAGCATCTATAAAAACAATATACTGCATACATGGCTATAAATATTTATAAAAATGCTTTACACAGTATAACCGGTGTAACCGGCTTCAAATCTCAGAGTTTAAACTAGAGCAACATCAGTGTTTCACCCAATGTAGGAAAGTCAATGTTCACCACTGTGAATGTGCACCACCGTTAGCCTGGCACTGACTTAACACTGCATATCCAATAGAACTCCAGCAGAAACCAGCATTACTGTACTGTGGTGTACTGTAGGGTTACAGAGTGAAGGGTTCTAGCGCTTGACGTTAGAACCAGTGAGGGAACAAATTACAACGACAGCACTCGACTATCACCCCTCCCTCTCCAGGCCTTCACTCCACAGTGACTTCACACTCAGTGATGTCAGAGGGGGTTCTGCAGAGGGGCTGATGGGTACCTGGTTTGCTGTGATGTAATGTAGTGTAGCATTTAAAGTGGGCGCTGGGTAAGAAAAGCTCACTGTAGCAGTGATTCTAACCTGGACCGCCTGTTTGGAACATCTGAATATTCAGGACTGAAGCCCTGAAGATGCAGCTCTAACAGCTCCAGCGCTGAGAAATAAAACACTGGAGAACTGGTCTTTGGCACTGACAGTATAAAATGTTATTAACACTACTTATAAAGCATCATATTAACATTTCGTATTGTATAATAAACATGATATTAGTGTAATTCAGTGTAATTCATTTTTATAAATATAACAATGTTTATAATGCATTATAGCATGTTATTAATGTGTTTATAGAGCCTTACACACGTGACATTCATATAGTGTTACCAGACTTTTTAACGATGAGCTTTTGTTTAACTGTGTGTTGCGTTACAGTTGACGGCCTCTCCTCTGTGGTGGAGCTTGTTGGGAAGGAGCTGGCGCCTCACGTAAAGAAGCACGGCAGCAAACTGATCCCGGAGTCTTTAAAGAAGAATAAAGACGCCTGCACCAACATGGGCGGAGCCAAGGTGGTGGCTGCTAGTAGCTTAAAAGGTCAGTCTTCCTTTGTGATTTCGCACACCGGACGGCTGGGCGTTTTCTGTTACATGCATGCCTATTCGTACGTGGTTCCCCTACAGGTCTGTCGACCCTATGGTCAGGTTTGGAGACGGCGGCTAAGACGATTGGTAAAAGCGCGAGCTCAGAGACCGTCCTTACCGTCAAGCACAAGTAGGTGCTTTTTTTTTATTTTACGTTAATTCTCCTTTTTTCTGAACGGCTTTGATGCTCTTAGCGCCTTAGTTTCTCAAAAGCTCTGATAATCTCATGTCATCCCCTCAAAATGGTGCGTCATACAGAACACTTGCCTCACTTTTGCTGGTTTCATCTGTTCTTTCTTTCTTTCTTTCTTTCTTTCTCTTTCCTCTTGATTTTTCAGATTTAGGGGTCTAGAAAGCATCCTGGACCCCTCTAGCAACATTTAACTGGTGGAGGGTAATAACGCTAAATGGGGATATTAATAATAATAATAATAATAATAATAATCCACAGACTTGAGTCTATGACTAACTCTCTTTGGTCTTAAGTGCCTTATTGTGCTGTATACTTTGCCATTGAAGGGTTCTTTGACAGGTGCCTGTTTTATTGAGGCACTCCTGCTGTAATTCATGTGCAATAAACATGAAATGAAAACGAAAGTGTGTTCTCTCCCTCTGATGTTCACGGCCTGCGGTTTTCACCGTCGCTTTCTGCTTTAGAGCTAAATAAGGCACGTTATCGGCTTTCATTTTTTAACAGACTTTTCTCATGAAGATCGTCTCTGATCTTTGTTTAACGCCGTCACCACACTAACTCTGTACTTATGTTAGCATACCCAGTTCTAAAGTGCCTCTGATGTCCACCAAGTCCTACTAACTCTACCTAGTCCAAGCCTAGTTTTGCTGCGTCTCGCGGCGACACCGAGAAATCCGAGTAAGGGAGGAAATCTGACCACTGAGCTACAATCCAGCCTCTTTATCGGATTTCTTAAATGGATTTCTGGACCTACCTCTGAAGTTAGAAATCAGACTGCGCTGTTTACACGACCATTTGAATAATCTCAGAGTGCAGAAATCAGATTAGATCGGATTATTCCGTGCATGTAAACACACCCATTGGAAACAAAGTCAGTCAGAGTGGTTTGGTATTTAGTTAAGTGATACTTTATTAATCCCACAAACGGGGAAATTCCACCTCCGCATTTAACCCATCCGTGAAGTGAAACACCACATACACACTAGTGAATACGCACACACTAGGGGGCAGTGAGCACACTTGCCCGGAGCGGTGAGCAGCCCTATCCACGGTGCCCGGGGAGCAGTTGGGGGTTAGGTGTCTTGCTCAAGGACACCTCAGTCATGTGCTGTCGGCCCTGGGGATCGAACCGGCGACCTTCCGGTCACAGGGCCAGTTCCCTGACCTCCAGCCCACGACTGCCCCTGTAAAATGGTTAATCGAGGAGAAAATTTGGATTTCTGTGCAGTGGTGGAGACCAGGGAACCAGGGGTCACAACTATAATACAGTAACTATAATACTACTAACTCTACCTCGTCCAAGCCGCAGCCGCTCTCACCTGCTCTCGGTTGTGTGTGATTAAGGTATGGGGAGGAAGCCGGCCAGGCTACAGACACTGCTGTCCAGTCGGTGGTCGACGTGGGCGTTACGGCCTTCAACATGGACAACATTGCTGTCAAGGCTGTACTGAAAGGTGCAGGCAAGCAGACCTCAAAAGCCTTAGCTGAAGAGGACGAGACCATGGAGCCAGAGAAGGCGGCTAAAAGAAAGGAGCAGGAGAAAAAATAAGCTTCTCTCTATCACAGGCCGTTTGCACCTTATCTGGGATTAATGGTCATGACAAAAATGTGCTGCATATGAAGAAAAGCATTTTACAGGCTATTTAATCTAATAATGTATCAAGAATAATTTGGAGAAGTGGGATCTTTTTACATTAAACTAAAAGATTTACTCATGTGGTCACTAACCAAATATCTCATTGGACCTATTTTAATAAGATCTGATCTGTTTTACATTCTGTTCTTTATATGAAGTTCAGTGTACGGTATGTATAATGACTTTTTAATCACAATAATATACTGTTCAGAGAAAATTCTTCTATATTTTCATATTTTATTCCATGCTGTCAGTGTAACCAGAGCTGAATAATTCAGTATTATTGGCTCCAAATATAATTAATGTAACAGTACTGTAAAATAAAGTGGACATTCCACTGCATCACGAGATGATGAGAGAATAAGTGTTTGAACTTTACAAATATGAAAAGATAATAGGTCAAAATAGGAACCGCGGCGCCGGATGTTTCTAAAAGCTACCGTACAGAATTTGAATCCGGTCATGTCGAAGAGGCACATGCAAATAAAGTCCCCAAAGAAAAGCTGTTTTTCAGAAAAACAGGGGAGCAATTGGGGGTTAGGTGTCTTGCTCAAGGACACCTCAGTCATGTGTTAATATACACTGCTCAAAAAAATAAAGGGAACACTTAAACTACACAATATAACTCCAAGTAAATCAAACTTCTGTGAAATCAAACTGTCCACTTAGGAAGCAACACTGGCCATCAGTTTCACAGCTGTTGTGCAAATGGAACAGACAACAGGTGGAAATTACTGGCGATTAGCAAGACACACTCAATAAAGGAGTGGTTCTGCAGGTGGGACCACAGACCACTTCTCAGTACCTTTCTGCTTTCTGGCTGATGTTTTGGTCACTTTTGAATGTTGGTGGTCTTTCACACTCATGGTAGCAGGAGACGGACTCTACAACCCACACAAGTGGCTCAGGTAGTGCAGCTCATCCAGGATGGCACGTCAATGCGAGCTGTGGCAAGAAGGTTTGCTGTGTCTGTCAGCGTAGTGTCCAGAGGCTGGAGGCACTACCAGGAGACAGGCCAGTACACCAGGAGATGTGGAGGAGGCCGTAGGAGGGCAACAACCCAGCAGCAGGACCGCTACCTCCGCCTTTGTGCAAGGAGGAACAGGAGGAGCTGCCAGAGCCCTGCAAAATGACCTCCAGCAGGCCACAACTGTGGCTCCATGAGGATGGTATGAGGGCCTGACGTCCACAGATGGGGGTTGTGCTCACAGCCCAACACCGTGCAGGACGCTTGGCATTTGCCAGAGAACACCAGGATTGGCAAATTGGCCACTGGCGCCCTGTGATCTTCACAGATGAAAGCAGGTTCACACTGAGCACATGTGACAGACGTGACAGAGTCTGGAGACGCCGTGGAGAGCGATCTGCTGTCTGCAACATCCTTCAGCATGACCGGTTTGGCAGAGGGTCAGTAATGGTGTGGGGTGGCATTTCTTGGAGGGCCGCACAGCCCTCCATGTGCTCGCCAGAGGTAGCCTGACTGCCATTAGGTACCGAGATGAGATCCTCAGACCCCTTGTGAGACCATATGCTGGTGCGGTTGGCCCTGGGTTCCTCCTAATGCAGGACAATGCTAGACCTCATGTGGCTGGAGTGTGTCAGCAGTTCCTGCAAGATGAAGGTATTGAAGCTCTGGACCGGCCCGCCCGTTCCCCAGACCTGAATCCGATTGAGCACATCTGGGACATCATGTCTCGCTCCATCCACCAACGCCACGTTGCACCACAGACTGTCCAGGAGTAGGCGGATGCTTTAGTCCAGGTCTGGGAGGAGATCCCTCAGGAGACCATCCGCCACCTCATCAGGAGCTGCCCAGGCGTTGTAGGGAGGTCATACAGGCACGTGGAGGCCACACACAACACTGAGCCTCATTTTGACTTGTTTTAAGGACATCACATCAAAGTTGGATCAGCCTGTCATGTGTTTTTCCACTTTAATTTTGTGTGTGACTCCAAATCCAGGCCTCCACTGGTTAATACATTTGATTTCCATTGATGATTTTTGTGTGATTTTGTTGTCAGCACATTCAACTTTGTACAGAACAAAGAATTCAATGAGAATATTTCATTCATTCAGATCTAGGATGAGTTATTTGAGTCTTCCCTTTATTTTTTTGAGCAGTGTAATTAATAAGGTGGCTAAATATTGGCGTTGTAGATCTGGTTCATTACAGAAATCTGATATATGGCAAAATATGGGTTTCGAAATATGACATATCAACATATATGGATGTCCCTCATATCCGACCTGTGTTTGTCACATATGGTCTTATATGTGATTCGTGTGCCAATTGGCCATTTTTAAATATGGAGCATATATTTCAGCCGTATATTAACATCGGAATAAAACCTCATATCTTCAGAATGGTAACTTTACAGGAGAAAAAAAAATGTAAAGAACAGACATTTTCAAAATATGTCAAAAACTGAAAAACGTCACAAATGGAGACACAAGGTTTTGTTCCGTCAACAACGATATATTACGATATAGATGTTACCCCACCTATCAGATGTACATATATGATCCATATACTGTACATAAATATGTTCAATGCTTGATACACTTATGTAGTGTGTGTGTGTGTGTGTGTGTATGTATATATATATATAGATCTGTTGTCAGAAGAAAATATCTCCAAAATGGTGACTTTACAGGAGAAGGAAAAAACATACTTTACTTTTCATGTAAGTCAATGGAACCAGACATTTTCCCTAGTCAGTTTGAGCCATTTCTTTGGGTCCATTCTTTATGAAATTTACACACAATGTAAAGAGCAACAGGGATTTTCAAATAATGTCAAATACTGAAAATCGACAAAAATGGAGTTATGAGGTTTTCATTATATATTCTATATTACACACCTATCAGACCTACATGTATGATCATTATATTTGATACACGTATGTAGACTTTATATATATCACACACACACACACACACACACATATGGACATATGTTTACGCTCACTGTGTTCTGTCGTGGCTGGGGGCGGGGCTTGTCCGAATACGGGTGGGAAACAAAGACCGCGAGCGAGTAGCCTGACGTTTCCAATGGTTACAGCCTAACAGTGCGATTCCCACCGCGTTCCGAGTTCAGAGTTATTCGCTTAACATGGGCGATATCGACGAAAGCGGTTATGAATTATCTCGAGTTCAGGCGGAACTCGACCACGAGAAAGAAGTCAAGTAAGTATGACCATCGTCTGATCAACTTTGTGTGGATGATTCTGGTTTATTCTTCTAACGCGCCGCTTTTCCCCGCTGCTCTTCGTCTGAAATGGGCCGCATCCCTTAAAGAGAGATGCTGGAGGATTCTGTCTCGGACCTGAGAAGCACTTTGGCCGATTTGGAGCAGCGGCTGCGCAGCGTGGAGGGAGAAGGTACCGCAGATTAAAACAGCAGCACAGTTCTCATTCCCCGTCGCTTGGACCTTAGAAAGCCCTGCATGTGTGTTGAATGGTTTAGGATGACCGAGGCTGAAGCTGGTTTGCTGGTCCAAGGTCAGTTCCAGTGTTTGTACCTACTGTAGGTATAACCTCCGCTCCTAGATGCCTGTTGTTCTCTATTTGAGGACATGTCGGAGAGGTCAAGATCCTATAATTGACCAAGCTACAAAGCAATGACCATCACTGTAAATAAATAACTGCTACATAAATTTTCCCTGAATAGACGATTAAATGAAATAAGTTTAATATAAAACCAGAGGAAAAGCGATCGCATCAGCAGGTTCTCTGAGCTTCACCGACCACACGGCCACACATAGACAGATAGATCCTTTATTGATCCCAAGCCAGTATCAGTCACACAGCCCAGGACAGTAATCGTAATTTAGGGTGTAAACAATGTAGCAGGAATAATAAATAAATAAATAAAAGGATCCCACCTATAGGCAGATATACGAATAGAAAAATACAACAATCTGTAATAAGATCTATAACCTGAGATGAAAGACGCAGCGCAATAATGACCGTACAAGGAGGTGCAGGTAACACCATATGATGACCAGTGGTGGACAGTAACTAAGTAAATGTAATTCGTTACTGTACTTAAGTAGTTTTTTCCATTCTGGGCGTCTTTTTCCTTTCACTCCACTACATTTCAGAGTCTAATATCCGACTTTTTCCTCCTACATTTTGAGAAATCTGTCGTTCCTTTTGGTTTCTGTGTGTATAAAAACGTAACATGTCAAAACGAAAGAAGCGCAAAGCCAGAGCACCAATCAGGGCCCAGCGGTCACTTTGTTTAGAGCTGGTTTTGACCTGTTGGTCAGACCGACCCAGTGCAGCACGCGGTTCAACGTCAGCGCAGCAGCGTAAAACTTTGGAGAGTCTGTTCAACATAAATGATGAACTAACCTAACTTTGTGTAAATAGAGCTCAATATAGAAATATGTCCACATATGCAGTCGAGACTGACGCGGCTTTTTTCTGAATTTCTACAAACACCATTTCATTTTATAGTAAATGAGTTTGGGCTGGTTTATGTTTATGAACAGACGCCTACAGATCAACATAGTAAAGGAGCTCATCTGTGATCCTGAGTTTAAAGCCAGTTTTTATTCAACTTAAACTTGGAACTAAGTTGTAAATAAATCTGAAACTGAAACTTTGCTTGTGTGTAAAAAGTGATTTCAGAGCCACTCGGTTCTCCCTGATGGAAACTGTTTACCTTCAGTGTTTTGTGCTTCTGATCATTTTAATAGACGTCAGCGTCACTAATTAATGACGTTCTATTAAAAGACTGGTTTACCAAGAGAGACGCTGGAGGACTTTCACCTGAAATGAGTTCATGAAGCCAGTCTGGTTATAAAAATGATAACAGGACATCAGAGCCAGAATTCCTCTTTTAGTACTTTTACTTTATACTTAAGTACATTTGAAGGGAAATACTTTAGTACTTTTACTCAAGTGGAGGTCTAAAGGGAGGAACTTCTACTTTTACTGGAGGAATATTTTACCTTGGGGGGTCTCGACTTTAACTCAAAAACATGGTTTGTGTACTTCGTCCATCTCTGATGATGACCATATTGAATGAATAAATATGTGCACATATTGGTACCAAATAAAGTGTCCAGATGTGCAAGATGCACAATAAGGTATACAGAAAGTGCAATATGTGCAGCCACGCTGTCCAGATGTGCAGATGGATAAGGAAACACAAGATTAAGCGTGAGATGTAAGACCTACATATATATCTACACATAAACGTCACACAGACATGAGTGTGGATCACTGCATTCCCTCCGTTATATAATCATATCTCACTTTCTGAGTGTCATATTCCTGAAATAGTGGAATTTCGGACCGTATCTTTCTTAAACTGCCGCTCTGTAATGGCACCGAATGCAGTCCAGCTGCGATGTTGACTGCCCTAAGATGGTGGCGCCATTGTCGTGCATTGCTGGACCCAGCGCGGTGTCTAGGTGTGTATATCTATGGTGTGTATATAGTGTCCGAACTGGAGGTTGGGTAGAGTGAGCTGGCTGTAGATCAGTGTGTAAGGCCTTGTTTCTGCACTCCTCAGGGAATGAATGGAGAACCAGATATGAGACCCAGCTGGAGCTGAACGGGCAGCTGGAGAGGCAAATTGGGGCTGTGCAGGCGAGACTTGAAGGCCTTTGTGGAAATCCCACAGGTACACAGCATTGTGAAATATCTGTTAGTTATCAGGTGCTGACTGTTCACACATGGCTTGGGTTGTGTTTGTAGATTCTTTTATTGAATGTAACTATACAGCTACACCAGTGTGAGTACAGTACGAGCATATTGTTTGTTGGTATCAAAATTGTTTTAGAATAATTACCTCCAATCCAAAAGCAGCAGGAGCACCTGAGTGTTGCATCAGTCTGTCTTCATGACGTCAGTATGTTACCTTTAAGCTTGATGTATTTCTTTTCAGATCGACTGGCTTCCGTTCGGTCATATGATGAAATGACTGTGGTGAGTGAGAAAAAAAAAACTGCACAGTCCCATTTAAGGCTGCTAAATTAGACTCCCAGAGCCTGGCCTCTTCCTATTTCCCCCGTTATATCAAAAACAGGCCTGCTAACCAGCAGAGGGCGCCAGCAAGCGAGCCCACTGAGGGAATTATTGATAAAACATGTCCTTGAGTCATCATTAATAAAAGGTTTGCAGCAATCGTTAATTTAGAAATTACTAAAACAAAGAATAAAGTCATTTTTAACTAAGGCCGGCAGGCTTAGGTAGGAAAAGTTAGGCTTAACGCTTTCAGGCAAGAGGGTGTCCACACCAGGCACTGTTGCAGTGTTAGAAAGCCTTGAGAGATAATCCGACACCTGCATATAAGAAATACTGCCTGTTCGGTAAAAACAAGCTAGCTTTTAATGACAAAATAGATAAGCAGTGAGCAGGAACTGGTCTTAAATAATTAGGGAGGTACCTAGCTCAAGGTCAAGAAGGCCCAAATATGGAGAGTCGTAAAAATGGTCTTTATCTGACGAAGCACATAGGTGTCAAAAAGTACATTTAATATAGAGAAATATAATGACGGCCAACGGGAACCGCAGGATGTTCAGAGAGGAGGAGTGAAGAAATTACCCCAGGGAGGGGGATGAGCATAAAAACTGATGTACTGTGTTGAACCTCCACATTTTGGTGCAACCTAACACCACGTCCGAAATCAGGGTGGAGGCTGGACTGCTCTGGGTCACGACACCTCAATGAATGGGAGTGAATGGAGCTCGACGGCTAAAAACGGCAAGTTAAAATAGTTTCTAATCGCTGAACCAGAACTTTCCTTTTATTTTAGAAAGTAGGACGATGTGTTTAGCTAAAAAAGCAAAAACCTACCTGTGTGTTTCCTTTTTCTACAGTAAACAGGTTTTGGGCAGCAGAAGGCGGGCATCACTACAACTCAGTGCTGATTGGTTGGTGAGCGGAGCAGCTCATTGGCTGTTCGCGCTCACTGACGTTCGTGAGACGCCGTTTAAAACTCCTATGACTCGAGTTTAAAAGCTCTTTTAATGCTGTTCAGGGAATGAATTTATTCTTTTACGTTAAAAATGTTTCAGCATTTGTAAATTGATTTTACTCAAATGCTCCATATCAGCCCATTCATTTTGGACTGGCTCGGGAGCGCCCTCTAGTGTTTGCAAAACATTACAGAGTAGTAATTCTCCTCTCTACAGGTTCTCTGGGGCTACTGCCCTTATACCCGTATTGCATCCCTGTGAAAGGCCTTCGTTCTCATATTGTGCATTTGCATAGCACAGCCTCTGGGGCGCATCATCCTTGTCCACTGCTCTGCTGTGGACGTCCCCTTTAAAACTGTTCAAGCCTGCACTTGCCATGAGCAGATTAAAGTCATCCTGCTGAAAAAATGTTTAATCAGTGAGCAGCAATCAGCTGATGAGGGGAGGGCGAGGGGGAGCAGGAGGGGGCTCACAGCCTAATTCCTAATGACGGGCTGAGTGAGGGCCCAAGAGGACAGAATGATAAATAGATTGGTCTAAAGTGTGACCATGTCCAGGGTTACTCGAGCCACTGAGCAGGAGGAGATGAGCAGAAAAGCAGGATTAGAGTCACAGATTGCTGAGCACGGGTTCACTGTCCATTGTATCCCGTCATGCGCAGTAAGAGTAGATGTGAATGCCCACTTGATTTTGTTTTGCATGACTGCAAGTCCTTAAGGACGTAAGAGTGTGGGTTTAATGGGTTTAATGTGCGTGTCATTCGAATCAGTTGTCCAGGCTTAGATTAACTAATGCTGTGTCCCGATTGCACTTTCAGAAACTTTCACCGGTGTGGTTCCCTCAAGGGTACGTCTTCAGTACCTTTATTTAGAGAATATAATAGCACTATAATCCACTTAAATGATCTGTTCTAAGCTGTACTGACTCCACACACTCCACAAAAGCCTCACCTCCAGGCTTTTATTCTACTGCTCTGTTTTAAAACATTTGGTTATGAAAAGGAACAAATACCAACTTTTCACCTGGAAGAACTGATTTAAGGGACACAGTTAGTCCTTAACGCTATTGCTGTATTTATGAAAGTACATTTACTTTGTGCCTTAAGGAATGGAAAATATACCTGTGCAGAACCTTTATTATTGACCGTGTGTATTACCAACTCTATACTGTATAATACTAGTATATCGCTGTTGTTGGAAGAAAACCTCATATCTCTAAAATGGTAACTTTACAGGAGAAGGAAAAAACCTACTTTACTTTGAATGTAAGTCAATGGAACCAGACGTCTCTCCAAGTCATTTTGAGTCTTTTCTTTTAGTCCATTCATCATGAAGTTTACACACAATGTAAAGGGCAACAGGTATTTTCAAATTATGCCAAAAACTGAAAAACGTCAAAAACGAAGATGTGAGGTTTTCACTGTATGTATATACGATGTAGTGATATGATGTTTCTCCATTAAAATTGAAAGACACAGAAGAAGAAGCAGAAGACGTCATGGTGAAATTCGGTGTCCATGTGCTGCGAGTCACTCTGAAAAGCCAAAGATAATCATTTAAAAGTCAGAAGTGTTGGGTTATGAATACCCTGCCTGCTCATTTTAATACCCAGTTACTGATTATTGGCTGAATTTAATACGTTGGAAGTGAAGCATGAAATGTGAACTGTGCTAAAGTTGTGGGACCATTTTATATTTTATTTTCTAATGAAAATAATTTCCAACAAATAAATAGAACCTTTGCACTAAACGTTTGTGGAATAAATGCCATATTTAAATGTGTTTCCATGCAAAGGGTATTTTAACTTATTTTCACTTGGAAAAACAACAAAATATGTCATTTGACCAGGGACGTTCAAACTTTAGCCTGCAGCTGTATGTTTTCCATTGTAGAAATTGGGACTACATTTACTCGGATTAGCATTAGAAAATACAACATTCAGTGTTACCTATGATAATGTAACGTAAACATAACGTAACGTAAACGTTCTGCTCTTCCAGAGTGCAATACATCATCAAATATCGATTGAAATATCCGTTAAATCTAAATGTTTGATTGATGCCTATCATATATCTCCTGATTCCAGTGATGATTTTGATATGATTATCCATCGTTGCCTACAGTTGGGACAAAAATCTTGTTCATGTTGTGAGCACATTTTGTTCATTGATTTTCTCAGGATGCTTTAACACACAGACTCCAACTTCTGAGCACAGAGAAGACCAGCCTACGGAGCCAACTGCTCGAATGCCGCCTGAGGATTGAGCAGGAGGGAAAGGTGTTTTCTTGCGTTCTTGTTTTATTACATCTTTGTCATTTGTAGCTGATGCAATTTGTAAAGAAACATATCACTGCTTTCGGAAGAAAACCTCATATCTCCGAAATGGTAACTTTACAGGAGAAGGAAAAAACCTACTTTACTTTTAATGGAAGTCAATGGAACCAGAATTTTCCCCAAGTCGTTTTGGGCCGTTTCTTTTAGTCCATTCATTATGAAATTTACACAAAACGTAAAGAACAACAGGGATTTTCAGATAATGGCAAAAACTGAAAAATGATGAAAATGGAGATACAAGGTTTTTTCCCCCAACAGCAGGGATACACTTAATCCTTATTCTAATCCTAAAACCCTTACCCTAGCACCCAAACCAAGATCCTAAGCCTGATCTTGAGAAATCAATGCTTAAAACAAATACTCAGTTTGAACAAGGAACCACCTGTGTGTGGACGCGAGTTTTAAGCTTATTATCTTACTATGTCTGTAGCACGAGGCATTTTATTTTCATTGAGGCGGTGGATTGAATGAGGTGACTGGGACTGCTCGCTTTCCCCTGAGACACGATGGCAATTATCTTACACTGATCCTGCCCATTTTAACTGGAGAGAAAAGTAGGATTAAATGTAAAAACCCAGCCTGGCTCAGTGTACCATGCAGGATGGTTTGCGTAGATCTCTGTGATGTGCAGTGGCTGTTCTTATTTCCATTTCCATTTGTTAGGCGTACCAGAAGGCCTATGATGAGAGACGGGTTTATCTTTCAGAGATTGCAAAGGTGAGTTTAGTGGTTTGTGGTTTGTTATTAGGTTTGTGTGCGCTGTAGCCATACTGAAGCATAACATATACACTATATTGCCAAAAGTTTTCACTCCCCCATCCAAATCATTGAATTCAGGTGTTCCATTCACTTCCATGGCCACAGGTGTGTAAAGCCGAGCCCCTAGGCCTGCAGACTGCTTCTACAGACATTAGTGAAAGAATGGGTCGCTCTCAGGAGCTCAGAGAATTCCAGCGTGGTGCCGTGATCGGACGCCACCTGTGCAGCAAGTCCAGTCGTGAAATTTCCTCACTACTAAATATTCCACAGTCCACTGTCAGTGGGATTATAACAAAGAGGAAGCGATTGGGAACGACCGCAACTCAGCCACGAAGTGGTCGGCCAAGTAAAATGACAGAGCGGTCAGCGGATGCTGAGGGGCATAGTGCGCAGAGGTCACCGACTTTCTGCAGAGTCAATCACTACAGACCTTCAAACTTCATGTGGCCTTCAGATCAGCTCAAGAACAGCGTAGAGAGCTTCATGGAATGGGTTTCCATGGCCGAGCAGCTGCATCCAAGCCTCACATCACCAAGCGCAATGCAAAGCGTGGAATGCAGTGGTGTAAAGCGCCGCCACTGGACTCTAGAGCAGTGGAGACGAGTTCTCTGGAGTGACCAATCACGCTTCTCCATCTGGAAATCTGATGGACGAGTCTGGGTTTGGCGGTTGCCAGGAGACGGTACTTGTCTGACTGCATTGTGCCGAGTGTAAAGTTTGGTGGAGGGGTGATCATGGTGTGGGGCCCACGGAGACTGTGAGCCAGGCCTTCTCGTCCAACATCAGTGTCTGACCTCACAAAGGCGCTTCTGGAAAAACGGTCAAAAATTCCCATAAACACTCCTAACCCTTGTGGAAAGCCTTCCCAGAAGAGCTGAAGCTGTTATAGCTGCAAAGGGTGGGCTGACATCATATTAAACAGTATGGATGAAGAATGGGACGTCACTCAAGTTCATATGTGTGTGAAGCCAGATGACCGAATACTTCTGGCAGTATAGTGTACATCAGTGAGCCAAAGCATTAGTGGTGATGATCTCATAACAACGACACTTGCCTTGGTCTGGGATTTATTAGATAGTAAGCAAACAGTCGGTTTTTGTAGTCAATGTGTTGGATGTGGAGAAAATGGGCAGGTGTGAAGACCTGAATGACTTTAACAAGGGCCAAGTCATTATGGCCAGACGACTGAGTCAGAGCATCTCCAAAACGGCAAGGCTTCTGGGGTGTTCCTGGTCAGAGGTGGTGACTAACCACAGACAGTGTGTTGGACGTCTAGGGCTCATCTATGCACGAGGGCGACGAAGGCTGTCCTATCCCAGCAACGCTACTGTGGCACAAGTCACAGAAATGTGATTTAAAAGCAATAATTATTAAAGCAATAAGCCCTGAGAGGTTGTGGGTTACTGCGATTTTATTACAGGGTGTTCCCTTCCCTGTGTCCAATTATCTGGTGATCCAAACAAAAGCAGAATTTTGGAACATCTTGGAATATGATATAATATGGAATATAATATGTTATTGAGTAAAATAACAGCGATTCCACATGTTTGTATGCTGGTGCAGATGTACTGTAGATTCTTCTACCTCTTTGAAAATGAAGTGATGTTATTAATTGTACATCCTCAGGTGTCCTCTGCCTTTGATCTGACCAGAAAACAGCACCTGGCTCAGCCTCAGAAAGCTGCGCAGAGTCCAGAGAAGAGGTAATGCTCCAAACATGTGATCTGAAAGTAACTGAATGCTTTCCTAAAAAGAATGACACTCACTCTTCAGGCTGGAAACAAGACCCTAATAATAATTTTGACATATTTCATCATATAATCCATGCAATGTTGCTCAGGTGGACTGTCATCAGAGCATGTTTCTCTTAGATAGACAGAAATTTAACGTCAATCTTCATGTTTTGACAAAAAGAGTTCAGTAGATTTGATTCACATGGTTGAAGTGCTTTTCATGGTGAATTATAAAAAGATGAAAAATGAATATGAGGCAGTGTCTGATTTTATTACTGTAATTGATTAGATTTTTTCTGGAAACCTTCCTATGCATAAGTTCCATACTATAAGTGCTGGGCATTATTGATAAAAATATTATTAATGTATCAATATTATCATATTGTTTCCCAAACATATTATAGCATCATGGTGTCGGTGATATTTATCTTTAATAAAGTTATAAGTTAGTGTTAATTAAGCAATAGAACATGAGAGGGAGTGTGTTATCGAGAATAACGTGATGTTATTTCACAATAAAACACTTCCTCTCATGTTCTACTTTGACCTCGAGTGTTCTGCTGCTTTAATACAGCAGTTAAATAAATACAGTAAGAAATGAATAAACTGGCCGTGAACGCGGCGTTTAATATGTTTTAATATTCAGTTCCTTCCTCCTAATTAGAGCTCCTTAACGAGCAGCTTGTAGCTACGTCAGAGTAACGAGCTCCGCCCACTCGCCGCTCAGCCGGCAGTTCGTTCTCCAGCTCCTTACACTAAATTCCCAAACTGTCGTCACCACTGAGCAGCTTTTCAGTCGGCAGCTGTGACAGAAGAACAGCTGAACAACCTGGAATCAGCCAGAAATGAACCCAACACCATTCGCCAGACGTGTCTGATCTTCAGAGTCGGACCAAATCAGACTGAGCCGTAAAACTGAGCCAATATCAGGTTCAGCTCAGTTTGGTCAGTTTGTCCAGATCAGTATTAATGTTGTTTTGTTCCAGCCGGTCTGTGAAGCTTCTTACAGCCCGTTTAGTTTGGCGAATGGTGTTGGGTTCATTTCTGGCTGATTCCAGGTTGTTCAGCTGTTCTTCTGTCACAGCTGCCGACTGAAAAGCTGCACCGTGGTTACAACAGTTTGGGAATTTAGTGTCGTCTCGTCTTCAGAGTCGGACCAAATCGGCTGTCGGTCAGATGTGATCTTAACAGTGTCCGTTTTCTGTTTGTGGCCAAGTAAGAAGTAAAAACGTTCAAATGGCTCGAGCGTCTCCTACAGCTGTCAGAGTCGTTGCTAAGCAACGGCGTCTCAGTGGAGTGATGCAGTGTTTGTGAAAAACCTGTGATGTTCAGGTGAAATAACAGCACAGTTAGACGCCTCTCAACCAATCAGCTCGCGTGACCTGAGCTGGCTGTTGTTTAATGGTTAATGAACCCATTCTAATTCTCTATGCTGCAGTTACCTGTCCTGGCAACAAGGACACGACTGTTTATGAGCATTTTGTCATGTATATAATGCTCACTATCTATCATATATATTGCTAATAAATATCAGTGCTTAGTGCTGCCTTGAATATGTTTTTGATACTCAATGCAAACTGGTTGAGTGGGCTTATAGAGGGCACTGTTCATGCTCCGCAGCCCATGGTTTAGATACCCTATCATTTGAGCACTTGTGAAGAATTTTACAGTGCTGTGCAGAAGTGAGAGACCACCCTTTGTTACTTTTACAAGTTATTCATCTTTAGCATCGGGAAGCAAAAGCAGAAAATCTGCATTTAACTGAAAATCACACAGAAGCCTCAACAGCTAAATGTAAGATCCCATTTCAGTATTTAGTGTGTGCCTTTCTTTGTAGGAGTCTTGCTTTCTGTTTTTCAAAGAAATCCACAGAAATATTCAGTTCAGTCTCAGAAGTTTGCCTCACTTTCTGTTTCTCAAAATCCACGGAATTCCAAGCACATTTGATGACGTTGAGGTCTGGACTCTGGGGTCAGTCCATTGTTCTGAGAACACCAACAGCGTCTTTGCTTGAATTTGCACATTTCATTCTTCTTTGTCTAATTTCTTTTCTTAGTAGCAGCTTCTTGAACAGCTACACATCTTTTCAGACCCACAGCGCTGAGTGGTCTTCTCACAGTGGAAGGATGGACAGAAACACCGGAGGATGTTTTCAGATCTGAATCAAGAGTGGAGCTCGATTTTCTTCTGTTTCTCGAAGATGAAATCTTTAATGTTCCGTCTTTATGAGATGATGGTTTTGATGCTCTGCCAGATCTTGCATGGTTGTTACGTCCTCCGTTTTCTCTAAACTTAAAAATATGTTTATTTATACTCTCCCGTTTTTCACTTAGTTTTCCTTCCATATACAAGAGGATACTTATATTTTATCTCCTGAAAAATGTTTCCTTAAAAATGAATAACTTTCACTTTCACCGGAAGTTCAGGAAATGAACGGTGGTCTCTGACAGTGCTGTTTATGATTGGTGGTCTTGTAGGTTTAACACAGTTGATCCTAAACATTCTGTCCTGCTCCTGTTAGAGTTCAGGGGGCTGTGCAGCGTGACTGGGAAGGTAGAAGAGGTCCAGCAAGAACAGATGTCACGCAGAGCCGACTGCCGAGATTAAAGCGCTGATACAAGAGGCTGCCTGCCAAACAAACCCAAAAAACGATGACAGCACATTATACATCATGTTGAGAATCAAGATCAAGAAGACCAACGTTCCTCCAGCCACATGCAACTCCCAGTAAAGTCATGTTTTGTTGGCTTTATAGGTAAAAATAATGCGTCCTTTACAGAGAACAAACTTCAATGGGATGTTTTTCTGCTCATTTTAGTGCACGATTTCTCTGCGGTCTCTGTAGAGGATGTGTTAACATGTAACCTGTGTTTACAGAACCAAGCAATACAAGTGAACAAGATGGGCTACACAAAGTGCAGCTAAACAAACCAACTTACTGTACAATAAAGACGTAACAGTGCAAAACTGGGCTCAAAACCTCACAACAATTGTAACACAGTAAAATAGACATGCAGGACAAGACAGAATGAGCCACACGGTAAGATGTGTAAAAACATGAGTTGTGTAAATATTGCAGCTTTATATAAACTGCAAGAGCAGGATTAGCGTCATGCAGGTGAAGGGGAAACCAGTTGACAGCATAAATAGCAGCATAGTGCACTAATCAGTAGTCAGTAGTCATTGGGTGATGGATGTCAAGTCAAGCCAAGTCAAAGTTTATTTATATGGCGCTTTGTACAGCTGGTGATGTCACAAAGCAGCTTTGCAGAAAAATCCGGGTCCGAGCCCCCATGAGCGTCACCAAGGGCGACACTGGCAAGGAAAAACTCCCTAAGTGGGAGAGGAACCAAGACTCAAAAGGGGAACCCATCCTCGTGGGGTCGACACTGGATAGCTAACAGTGTTAGTATGAAATATTAGAATAGAAAACGGGGAAAAACAGGTGGAGCGATGGTTATGCAGCAGCAACAGGAGGGTCAGCTCATGAGGGTGAGGTTTGCACAGCGCTGTACAGTGAGAAGCTCCATGGTGGCCAGAACGGTTCAGAAGGCTGAATCGATCTGGAAGGCTGGTGAACAGTGGCACCCGACCAAGGCAGAAGAAGTAACAGCATCAGACGCACAGAGCACGAAGTTGTCCAACACACAGAGAGTCAGTTCTGTAAAAAGTGACTGATCACAGAGTAACAGAGCAGCAGAGACTCCGGCAGGTCTAGTTATTACAGCCTCACTAGAAGAGAGAAACCAGAAAGGTAACAGAGTCACGAGGCTCCCTGAGATGTCAGCGCCCCTCTGCTTCACCGTCAACAAACCTGAGTGAGTGAGTGAGTGAGGCAACAGGACGACGGCACCAGTTTACCATAATACCCAATGACCATGAGCCCCCAGATCTGCACTTTTTATCTAACAGGGAAAACTGATTACCAAAGGCTCCACTAAACAAGTTGGTTTTTAGCCTGGATTTAGATAAAGAGGTGGGTGTGAGATTTGAACAGTGTTTGTTAGTGGGGTTGTGAATGAAGGGGGATCTTCACCATCATGAGGATCACCACCATGTAATGTGAAGGTTAGTTTAAGGGTTCTTTTTATGTGAAGGGTCTTTAAAAAGAACCTCCTACTGAAAGATGTGGCCTACTTCTAAAAAGTGCTACACTGTTTCACTGACCACCAATTATGAGCCCATTTATCAGTGACATAGGTCCACCTGCATGATCTGCTTGACCATGTAAACTTCTATGCTTTCTTTGTATGCATTGCTTGCTAGGTCTGGGCGTTTGAGGGTGCAGTGTGGTATTTTTGTTGGTCCTAAAGTTGTGCTCTTCTGGACTGAGATCAGGATCTGTTGGAGCCACCGGTCCATGATGGTCCTGAGTGCTCTTGTCAACAGTGGGAGAACCAAGTTGTTTTCCATATTTTACCACTGCTTTGGGCTGCCTTGTGTGACACCACTGCTGTTTTCTGCTTTTACCTCAATGTTATGTTTGGTTCTGTATTTCTTGTTTATCTCTGTGAATCCGGAAGTCCTTCAGGATCTTATTTCCTAGATCTGGATGGACACTGCTTCGCATTCTTTGATCACACTTAAACAAAAAAACGTCCCTTTGAAAAAATCAAGTTTAATGAATAATTCTTGACTTGAGTTGACATGAATCTTGAATTTTGACCCCTTAAATTTTCCATCTTCATCTCCTGCATTAGCGCCTATCCTATTAGGAGTGTGATGGGACTGGTTTTACAGTCCACTACTTCCGCTCACTTGCCATTTTATTAGGATCACTTATATACCTGCTTAGTTGTGCAGTTATCCAATCATAGCAACAGCACAATGCAGGCACCAGTCAAGAATGGTGAGGGGTGGTGATGGGGAGTGACCTACATGACTTTGGCCGTGGTTGCATTGTTGTTGATGCCAGACGAGGAGATTTGAGTAGTTCAGAATCTCCTGAGATTTTCATTGGCAACAGTCACTGGTGTATACACGGAATTATGGGTCATTCACTTTTCTGTCTCTCCATAGGAGTCACTGGTGTTACTGAGCGTCATCGGTGTTCCACATAATAAAGGAAACACCAGAGACGTTTTTAATGATCAATGCATTTTACAGAACATCAAACCACACGCTGTCCATCAGGGAACGTCCACTAAAATATGGAATTTAATCCATTTGTGTTTCTATTTTTTCACAGTGACCTCAGAATAAAGTCAGTCACACCGGTGACGTCAGCTAGAAGCTTCATATGAGATCATGAGCTGAATGAGAAGATCTCTGAGAACTGAGAGACACAGTGGACTCACCACGAGCTTTTCTTCATAGATCCTCAGACAACAGGTCAAAGGAGGTCGAGTGACGTCATCGGTGTGACTTTTATTTCAGAATAAGAGATTTTTTGTTACCCAGCGACCGACTCCTGGGGACCACAAGTTTCATTATATATTTTATAATATTTAGGCATTTGATCTTTTTATGTCACCTAAATCATATATTTCATAATCTCGTGTAGGTTATTGCAGTTAAAATAGCAGAAAAATATGGGGTTTTTTTCTTCTTCAAAATATGGCCTCAGCCTTTACACATGACTGTGGGGACAAGCACGTCTGTGGTGCTTGGAATTCTAGGTAATTGATTTAAGAACCAATATTTATAAATTGATGGATTGGTGAAGAAGGCGTAATTGTTAAAATTGTTTTATTTGACAATGTAAAAGAAATTGTAACCCTAACATGTTTTTAAGTGTAACATATCTGTGAACGCTGGGGAAAATGTAAAATGACCCATATATGAGAAACAAAAACACCCACTGGGCAGATGTTCTGTGGGTGGACAGTCTTATTTATGAAAGAGGTTAAAGGAGACTGACCAGACTTGTTTGAGCTGGCTGCAAGACCGCATCTCTAAACGCGCAAGGTGGATGGGCTACAACAGCAAAGGACCTCATGGGTTTCACTCCTATCAGCCAGGAACCTGAGACTGAAGTGAGCACAGACTCACCGACGCTGGACAGCTGATGGGATAAACATCAATTGATCTGATGATTCTCCCTTTCAGGTAAGGCCAGAATTTGGCATAAACGACATGAATCCATGGAGTCAACCTGCCTTGAATCATCTGTTTAAGCTGGTAGTGGGGGTGTATTCATGTGCGGAAGGTTTTATTGGGCCTTCTTATACAAATCAAGCATTGTTTGAATGCCACAAATTACCATGTGCATCTCTTTATGGCCGTTTTTTAATGGCTACTTCCAGTATGCCAAAAGTATTCGCTCGTCTGGCTTCACACGCATATGAACTTGAGCGACGTTCCATTTCTTAATCCATAGGGTTTAATATGATGTCGGCTCACACTTTGCAGCTATAGCAGCTTCAGCTCTTCTGGGAAGGCTTCCCACAAGGGTTAGGAGTGTTTATGGGAATTTCTGACCGTTCTTCCAGAAGCACATTTGTGAGGTCAGACTCTGATGTTGGACGAGAAGGCCTGGCTCACAGTCTCCGCTCTAATTCATCCCAAAGGTGTTCTATGGGGTTGAGGTCAGGATTCTGTGCAGGCCAGTCAAGTTCCTCCACACCAAACTGGCTCATCCACGTCTTTATGGACCTGCGTGTGCACTGGTTAAAGTAAAGTAAAGCACTAATAAAGTAACTATTGTGTGCAGAGAATTAGTAAAATACAACCCCTGGCAAAAATGATGGAATCACCACTCTTGGAGGAAAATCTTTCAATTGTTTAATTTTGTAGAAAAAAGTTCCCAGACACATGCCACAAAACTTTTTTTTTTATTCCAACCTTCTGGCATTAGGAAAATAATAAATAAATAAATAAATATAATTGTTGTAGTCAGTCACAATAGTGTTTGTTGTTCAAGTAGAGGAAAAAACATATGGAATCACTGAATTCTGAGGAAAATATTACGGAATCGCTCTGTAATTTTTTCCATTCTAAAGCAAACACCTGCATCAGATTAAATCTGCTAGTTAGTCTTCAGTTAAAAAAGAGCGCTCACACCTTGGAGAGCTGTGGCACAAGGTGGATTGACATGAATCATGGCTACAACATGAGAGATGTCAGTAAAAACAAGGAAGAGAACTGAAAAAATTAAACTTCTTCAAGGAGGTAATTCATCACGGAATGTTGTAAAAGATGTTGGTTGTTCCCAGTCAGCTGTGTCTAAAATCTGGACCAAGTACAAACAAGATGGGAAGGTTGTAAAAGGGAAGCACACAGGTAGAGCAAGGAAAACGTCAATGAGTCAAGACAGAAGACTTCAAGCAAAACGTCCTGAAAACAGAAAATGCACAACAAAACGAAGGAGTAACAAGGGGGCGGAAACGGGAGTCAGTGGGATTTACATCCAGAAAAGCCAAACGAAAGCCGTCATTAACGCGTAAACAGAAAATAACGAGGTCACAGTGGGCTGAAGTGAAGCAGTCATGGACTGTGGATCACTGGATGAAAGTAATCTTCAGTGATGAACGGCGAGTCTGCGTTGGCCGAGGTGATGATGCTGGAGCTTCTGTTTGGTGCCGGTCCAATGAAATTTATAAACATGACTGCCTGAAGAAAACATGTCAATTTCCACAGTCATTGCTGATCTGGAGCTGCGTGTCAGGTAAAGGCACAGGGGAGATGACGGTCATTACATCTTCAATAAATTCCAAAGTCTAGACTGAAACTTTGGACACTTTTCTTCTTCCATCAACTGAAAAGGTGTTCGGTGATGCTGACTTCATTTTTCAAGATGATAATGCATCTTGCCGCAGGGCAAAGGACGTGAAAACTTATCAACGGCATGGCCTGGAAATATTCCAGATCTCAATCCAGCTGAAAATCTCTGGTGGGAATTGAAGAAAATGGTCAATGACAAGGCTCCAACCTGCAAAGCTGATCTGGCAACAGTAACAGACAGTTGGAGACGGAATGATGAAGAACACTGTTGGTCATTAGTTACGTTCGTGCCTCAGAGACGTCAAGCTGTTATAAAAGCCAGAGGTGGTGCAACAAATTACTAATGGTGCAATATTCCTCTCCATATTCCATAATATTCCTTCCAGATTCCAAAATATTTTCCTCTGAATTTAGTGATTCCATATTTTTTTTCCTCTACTTGATCTACAAAATAATTATGACGGACTACAGCAATTATATCTATTTCTTTTTTTATCGTTTTCTTAATGCTGGAAGTTTTGTGGCATGTCTCTGTGAACTTTTTTCTACAAAACCACACAATTGACAGATCTTCCTCCAAGAGTGGTGATTCCATCATTTTTGCCAGGGGTTGTAAGTGAAGATAACCCTTCATTAGTCCCACATTAGGGAAATTCTCAGCGCTGCAGAAGCAGAAGGACAGCAAGGCACTCAATAAGTAACAAGAAGAGAATTAACCAGCAAGTAATTGTTTACAGTTTTTGTTTGTTGTTTACAGTTTTTTACTTATTATTATTATTATTATTATATTATATAGACAATATATCACTGTCGGAGCAAAACCTTGTATCTCCAAAATAGTAACTTTCCAGGAGAAGGAAAAAAACCTACTTTACTTTTAATGTAAGTCAATGGAACCGGACGTCTTTCCAAGTAATTCTGGGCCGTTTCTTTTGGTCCACTGTTCATGAAATGTACGCACAGTATAAAGGACAAGAGGAATTTTCAAATTATGTCAGAAACTGAAACACAACCAAAATGGAGATACAAGGTTTTATCCCCACAGCAATGATATATAAAACTAAAGGTAAAAAAAATAAGATAAAACATATAAACTCCTTTACAAAACATGACAGTATAAAATGTTATAAATAAAAAATCCAAAATAGTTACACGACGTCTGGTTCCTATGACTATAATGGTGAACAGTTTGACTTGACAAATTTCTCTAGAGAGGCGCATTTCACCCCAATCCGCTCTGAATGGTGGCTGGATAGTGTAGTGGGTAACACATCTGCCTTCTATGCTGTAGACTGGGGTTCCACCCCCACCTGGGTAAACACCCTACCTGAATACCAATAAGGGTCCTTGGGCAAGACTCCCTTACAGCCTTACTCTGTGTGATGTTTCCAGGCTCTATAGCCGAGGTTCTGCTTTATGCTCTTCATCCCCCGCTTTCCAGGTGGGCAGTGTGAGTGAGAGGAGGCGCGATAGGCGAGGTGCATGTGGGAGATCCCACTCGTATTCAGGCGAGCCCCGCCCCTCCGCTGGGATTGGCTAGCTGGGTTGTCTGTCTGTGAGAGCACCGCTGTGTGTTTACTTTACATTCTGGTCAAAACTACTGGCCAATCCCAGCACAGTGGGCGGGGCCTGTCCTAATACGAGCAGGAAAGCCCGTTAGTCCGGCGCGGGGGCGTGGGCCCGGCGTAATGAATGAGGGAGGGGCGAATGCAAATGAGGACACGACGCGGAGGATCCAGCAGCAACCTCCTCACTCTCCCAGCAGCAGCGCAGGAGGAGAGAGAGGGAGAGGGAGGACAACAAAGAGGAGAACACGCAATTCAGGATCACGACTTACATTTTGGCAGCCCAGAAGAAACTCTGTGACACTCTTTCAGCCTCTCGTCACTCTTTCAGTGAGTAAATCCTCTCGTTCTGTCTTTCTGAATGAACTGGCATGGGCAGAGCTGAAGCTGGGGTCAGCTGGACAGTCTGTTATGTATATTTATGTGATTGGTGGACATTAGTTTTCTGACCTCGTAACTGGTCATAGCTTCAGCGTCTGGGGATGATACAGCAGGAGTAGCTGTTATAGCCTGTTATAGCTGCTGTTAAGTGCACAGGCTGCAGGGAATGGCTTCATGGACTTCATATCAGCTGTTTGATGAGGGCTGGTGTCAATGTGACATTCGTACCATTGACACTGTCACAGGGCGGAGAGCTTTGGAACCTACGCAGCTTTAAAAATGTTAGTTTAAGCTGTTTTTTTTTTTTTTTTGGAATTTGTGGAAACGTAGTTTGCTTTTATAAATGTACCCACTTCCAACCCTCAGCCCTAAAACATCTCCAGCTTAAGCAGTGCTCGTGGATGTTACTCAAGACATCTTCACAAAGTCAGCCTGAAGGTGACCTGGTTTTTCTCTTTAAATGTTGCTTAAGTAGCTTTTACAAATGCCGCCCAAGTCATCTTGTAGCTTAAGCAGTCTTTTCAAATGTGGTCTGCCTTTAAAGTCAACCTGAGATAAGACGTTGACGTTCCGGGTCAGATTGAGCACAATTCATCACACCAAATAGGGCTGGACCATTTTGACAAAATATCTAATTGTGATTTTTCTGTCCAGTGTTGTGAATTAAAGATTATGATTTAGATCGGCACGGTGGCGTGGTGGGTAGCGCTGTCGCCTCACAGCGAGGAGGGTCTGGGTTCGATTCCCCGGCCGGGTGGTCAGGGTCCTCTCTGTGTGGAGTTTGCATGTTCTCCCCGTGTCTGTGTGGGTTTCCTCCAGGTTCTCCGGTTTCCTCCCACAGTCCAAAGACATGCAGTCAGGCCAATTGGAGATGCTACATTGCCCCTGGGTGTGAGTGACTGTCTGTGACTGTCTGTCTGCCCTGTGATGGACTGGCGACCTGTCCAGGGTGTATCCTGCCTTCTGCCCGAAGACTGCTGGGATAGGCTCCAGCTTCCCCCCCCCACGACCCTCATGGAGAAGCGGCTTAGAAAATGGATGGATTTAGATTGCGAGTGTTTTCTATAAAATTATGTACGAGCTTTAGAGAGGAAAATGGGTCTATATGGAACCATGAACCCTCAAAAAACCCTTGGCCTGATTAAATGTGAAACGGTTCTTCTGATTGATGGAAAAATTTGTTGTATGTGGTTCTATACAGCACCCAAAAGGGTTCTGCTACTATTAGTAGCTTAATATCAATGGAAGAACCCTTTTGGGTGCTGTATAGAACCCTTTTCAAAAAGGTTCTATATAGAAGCACATTCTCCCTGAGAATGTCTGAGGAACCGTTTGACGGAGCGAGGAACCGTTTAATCATGCAAAGGGCTCTTTGAGGTGTTTACGGTTTTACATAGAACCATTTTCTTTGCTAAAGAACCCTAGAAGAACCATCGTTTTTAAGAGCGTAGTTGAATATAGACTGTGAGACTGTGAATCATATTGTAGCTCTGGCCGTTTGAAAATTGCACACTTTAAAATTGCGATTTTGATATAAAAACGATGAATCGTTCAGCCCTAATGCCAAACCACTGAAAAGACTGAAGTCTTGTATTCATGTTGTACTCTTTCCTCAAAGAGTAACGGCTTTTACCTACTTCTACACCGTCTTCGGAGTTGGGGTTGTGTCACTCTGCACTACTGGGAGGGAAAAATAATAATAATAAATAACAAATAATGTCATGTTTATTCTCCCTGTCCTCCTCTCTCGCCTTACGTAGAGCAGCAACCCTCATCTAGCCCAGAGACCCTCATTGATACCATGATTTACTTGAAAACACAACCTGTCCATAAGGAAATCGCATTATTATTTCAGATTCACATTGACTTATTATCAGTGTATCTTAATCAGGAGCAGATCTTCATAATCTCATCACGTTCAAGCAGTTTCTGTATGTCTGTATTACAGTTTACCACTTGGCTCTCTCACCTTCGGCAAGAAATGGAGGAGCATTTCGATGAGAGGGACAAAGCTGAGCGGAAAGGCCGTGGCAGCTCACGGGCCAATGGGCTGCCCAGTCCCACCCACAGCGCCCACTGCAGCCTGTACCGGACACGGACCCTCAGGACCCTGAGCTCGGAGAAGAGGGCCAAGAAGGTGCGCTTCTACCGCAACGGTGACCGCTACTTCCATGGCATTGTGTACGCCGTGTCCACCGACAGGTTCAGGTCGTTCGATGCCCTGCTGGCTGACCTCACGCGCACGCTGGCCGACAACGTGAACCTGCCCCAAGGGGTCCGGACCATCTACACCATTGATGGAAACAAGAAGATCACCAGCATCGAACAGCTGGTGGAGGGTGAGAGCTGAAGTGACTTAATGTTGTCTGAGTGAAAACATCAGTATTTTGTGTGTGTGTCTTCATGTGCTTTGCAAGTTTTCACTCGGCAGAAGAGGTTTCGTGCACTGACCTCTAGCCCAGCATAGTCCACTATCACGACTACAGCAACAGAGGTAGATGCTGGACTACCGGCTCTTATTCTCAACCATTTAACGCAGCAGTTGGGATAGGCCTGTCTAGTAATGTACTAAGTGCAATGTAATTTCCAACATGACTGAGCAACATTAAATGCAATAACCCCTTAAAACCTCAGGATTATTACATACTAGGGCCACTTATTCAATGCAAACTGGCTGAGCTATTCTTAAGTCGTGAAAGTGTGTAGTAACACTTTGGGCCTGGGCCATTTAAGGGGTTAAGCTACATATGATTGCAATAGATTCTCAGGCTCCTGATTGGCAGACTCACCAAATTCTGACGTTGTTGAAACGCAAGGGAACAAATCAATGCATTTCAACAGAGACATCAATCGGTTGGTCCTGGTGGAGTGTCTAATGACTTATTGCCTGCGGTGCTTTCCCTCAGAAACCTCTTTTGAAGTATGTGCTCGCATTGTTATGTAATCACTGCTCTGCCGTAAAGCTTTCATACCAGACTGTTCTGGTTTCTCCATACGTAAACAAAATAAACTCTTTTTACTCAATTTTTAAACATCATTGATCATTGATTGTACCCTCTTGAGGAATTATCAATGTTTACTGACCAACTATGCTATGATAATCATTTCCACAGTGATAAAGCATATCGCTGTTGTCAAAACAAAACCTTGCATCTCCAAAACGGTAACTTTACAGCAGAAGGAAAAAACCTTCTATGTTTTTAATGTAAGTCAATGGAACCAGACGTTTTTCCAAGTCATTTTGGACCATTTCTTTTGGACCTTTCATCATGAAATTTATACACAATGTCAAGAGCAACAGCCGTTTTCTAATTATGTCAAAAACTGAAAAATGACAAAAATGGAGTTACGAGCTTTTGTCCCTAGAAAATATATTGTTAAAATATTTTTAAAGGGCCCATATCATCGAAACCCTGACATTCCACACTTTTTTTTGAGTTTGATGTAGGATATAAACATTATTTAATTTTAAAACGTGTCATTCACTCCCTAGTCCATGTTGTCTATAAATGGAAACTAAGCTGCACAAGTTGTCATGGTAATATGAATGTAAAAATAAATGATGACAAGGTTATTAATGTTTATGTATGTAAAACCACTCAAACCTCATATTTGGACCAGAAGGGGAAAGTATGTAAGACAAAATGTAGGACCTGGACCCTTTAAATGATATTTGTAAAAGATTTCAGATCATTTCAGAATTCTTAAATTCTGTTCATGGTTGTTCTAATAGTTTTATTTTTATTATTTTTCTTCTTAAAAGTGAGTCCAGTCAATAGCGACAGTCCTAATCTGTTGTCCGTGTCGTTTGTCTTTCTGTTCCAGGAGAGAGCTATGTGTGTGGATCTGTCGAGGCCTTCAAAAAGCTTGACTATACGAAGAACGTTAACCCCAACTGGTCTGTGAATGTGAAGGCCTCGGTGAGCTCCAGGTGCCCTCCGTCGCTGTCCAGCTCCAAAACAGGGCCCAACGAAGCCAGAGAGAACAAAGACTTCATCAGGCCCAAGCTGGTCACCATCGTACGCAGCGGGGTGAAGCCACGCAAGGCCGTGCGCATCCTGCTCAACAAGAAGACGGCGCACTCCTTCGAGCAGGTCCTCACCGACATCACAGACGCCATAAAGCTCGACTCGGGCATCGTCAAGAGAATTTACACCCTGGAGGGAAAGCAGGTAGGATAGTTTGGCTTGCGTTTGACCAGATTTACTGCTCTCTGATTGCCGTCACTGAGTTTGTTCACATTATAGCGTAATTATTTTAACAAAAAGAGCCTCAAACTTTCTTCCCCGTGTTGGATTTGTCACTCATGCTGTTGTGGGCAGTGTTCGTGTGAGTTTGCTTGATGAGCGTTAATCCTAAGATCAGTGATGAATGTAATTGAATCAGTGGCTGTTTGCTCAGTGAACACTGATCTTTAGTCAGCTGTGGACTTTAATCAATGGATCTATGAGCCTGGTGCTCAACGCCAGATAAATGAGTCAAACTTTGTAGCTCAACATTTCCCAACCGCTTATTTGGCCATCTCTGTTCTGAAGTCTTGACATTTTAAACTGATAAAGCAGGATTGCCTGACGTGAAGCCCGCCAGCCAAAGTTGATCTGTGGAGACGTTTGATTTGGCCTATCAGAGAGTTCCCCTAACCCTGCCCCCCGCTACCCAATGAGAGAACTGCTGTTATGAAGCTTCAAAAGCTAACAGTGCCCCCTTGTGGAGAATATTTTGCTGCTAAATGTGAGTGAATGAGTGTGTTATGAGCCAATTTCATGAGGTTCCTTGCATCTACAGCTCGATGTGAAACCTACACGCCTTCTTTATTTGTATATCGCTTTGTCTTTTAGGCCCTCGGCCCACCACGCCATTGCACTTTGGTCCCCCAAGGCAAAAAGTTTGGGCATCCCTGCCTTAAAGGCATAGCCCTACGTTTTTCAACTTAAGTCGTGTGCTTTAGGTTAGGGAACCAGCCCTGTGACCGGAAGGTCGCTGGTTGGATCTCTTCGGCTGACGGTACGTGACTGAAGTGCCCTTTGAGCAAGACACCTAACCCCCAATTGCTTCCCAGGTACCATGGATAGGGCTGCCCACCGCTCTGGGCAAGTGTGCTCACTGCCCCCTAGTGTGTGTGTTCACTAGTGTGCATGTATGAGGGTGTTTCACTGCACGGATGGGTTAAATGCAGAGGTCTAATTCCTCTGTGTGCAAAACACAGTAGGCTGAAAAACTCTGAAGTGTTCCTTTAGGGTGTAGAGCCTGTATTTTAGACAGGGTTTTTATTCCACAAATTATTTTCCAAATAAAAATCTACTCCAGTGAAAGCTTGAGCTTCTTGTACAGTAAATCCACTCATCTGGCTTCTGCAGAGTCCTCTGAACAGTCTATATTAAGGTCTGATCCATGTGGGTCAAGCAGAGCAGAAAAAGGCTTGGCTGTGACTTGTGGTCCTCTGTGATGGGAGAGATGCAGGGCTTTATGAATGAGAGTCTGTGTCTGAGCCCACGCAGACTCCAAATCCATCAGCCGCTCTCAGCTCACAGAAATAGCTCAGCATTCACCCTCCTTTAAATTCCACCCACCTCTCTGCCTCTCTCTCTGTACCTCTGTGCATCACCGCCTCTGTCTTTCTCGCTATCTGCCTCCGTCTCGCACTGTCTTTCTTTACATCGCTACCTCTGTCTTTCTGTCTTCCTCTCTCTCGCTCTGCCTCTCTCTGCATCAGTACTTCTCTCCACAGCCAATTCCCATTTCACCCCTCTCCCCTCCCACTTACCCCTTCAACCCCCACCCACACGCCCCAGCATTTTGGGGGAAAGGTGTCCCGATTTTTGTTGAGATGGACGTCTCGGCAGCTAGCTTAGCTAAACTTCCTGCTCCACCTTAAATGGTGCAGCAGTTACACTCTGGTGCCTCAGATGTCAGAACTCCATTTAAGGTGGAACGGGAAAATTCTCAAGAATCTGGAGAATCTCTGACTTCAGCTTCATATCACTGAAGAATTAGGGGGGGTGATAATAAATAACTGCCCCCCTCTTTGAAGGCGTATGATCCCTAAATGTAACTAAAGCCCAGCAGTGAGGAGCTGAACTTTCCCCTCCTCTGCTGTCCCTGCAGACGGGCAGGGTCGCCTACAGAGCGGCGCTAGTAGCTGATAATGAAGTGATGCTCTTTTATTAGAGGGTCTCATTTCAGAGGAAGATCTCAACCACTGCCCTGTAGCTCAGGAACAAGGGGCAGCACTCAAAAACAAGGGGTAGGGGTAGGAAGAAATGGGACTGGGCCTTAGTCTCTCTACCTCTCTACATCTCTCTGTACCACTACCTCTTTATCTCTTTCACTGCCCCTCTGTCCCTCTCTGTCACTCGCTACATCTCACTGGCTCTCTCTACCCCTCCCTACCTCTCTCTATCCTTCTTTCTACATCTCTCTGTCTTTCTTCATCATTTTACCTCCCTCCATCGCTCTTACCTCTGTATATTTCTCTTTATTTCCCTCTATCTACCTCTCTCTATCACTCTCTGTCTGGTCATCTCTCTATATTTCTGTTTCTCTCTACCCCTCTATCTCTCTCTACCTTTCTCTACATCTTTCTTTCTCTCTCTCTCTTCCTCTTTGTAGCTCCCTCTGCCTCTCTTTCTGCATTTCCCTATCTCTCTCTACCTTTTTCTCTACTTTTATTCACCTCTCTCTACATCTGTCTCTCTCTCTCTCTCTCTCTGCTTCTCTCTGTATCTCTCTACCCCATCTCTGCATTTCTCTTCATCTCTACATCTCAGTCTCTCGCTGCATTGCTCTATCTCTCTCTACCTCTCTCTACCACTCTATGTCTCTCTATCTCTCCATTTCTCTTTACCTCTATACCTCTCCGACTCTCTTTCTCTCTCTGTGTACCTCTCCCTTTATCTCTCTCTACCACTCTATGTCTCTCTATCTCTCCATTTCTCTTTACCTCTCTACCTCTCCAACTCTCTCTCTCTTTATTTCTCTGTACCTCTCTCTGCCTCTCTTTTTTCTCTACCTCTCTCCTTCTTCTTCTCTCCACACACACAAAGCTCTTCAAACAGTCTGTCACACACACACACACACACACACACACACACACACACACACACACACACTCACTCACTCACTCACTCACTCACTCACTCACTCTCTCTCTCTCTCTCTCTCTCTCTCTCTCTCTCTCTCTCTCTCTCTCTCTCTCTTCCTCTACTGTTCTTCACTCTATATCTCTCTTTTTGCTTGTCTTTTTTGCTCTCTCTCTCTCTCTTTCTCTCTCTCTCTCTCTCTCTCTCTCTCTCCCTCTCTTTTTCTCTCTCTCTCTCTCCCTGGGTCTTCATCTCTTTCTCTATCTGTCACTTCTATCTCTTTCTGTCTGTCTGTCAGTCTCTCTTTTACCTGTCTGTCTGCGCATATGTGTTCAGACAGGTAAAATGTGGAAATGAGACGAAGCCATCTGGCTGAAATTCATCAAACACTAATTAGCTGGTGCGCAGTGCTGCTCCCTCTGTGAAGTCTGTGCCCGTTCGTCTCTGCTGAAGCCGCTGTGAAGCTCTTCAGCAGCTTCTCGGCAAGAGAGACGCGTTACTTTCATAACCCTCCTCAGCTTTGTCCTCCTTTACTAACCTTCAACTTGTGGAACACATCACTGCAGTCGTAAAACTCCAAGCCCCCTCATCTCTGAAAAAAGGGAGGACAGAAAAGCCGTCAGAGCCTGAATGTATTTTATTGTACCTGCATTTTATTCCATAGAATTTTGGACCATTTCTATTGGTCCGTTTGTCATGACATGTACAGAGAAAGGAAAGGACGGCTGTCCTTTATAAGGCAGGATGAGGCAGCGATGATATACAGCCATGAACAGATACAGTCCATAAAAATTGTGGAGAGCCAGTTTGCATTGTAGTCATATGGCTATTATTTCCTTTAATACTTAATGCTACAGAATGGATTTCTGATCTGCGCACAGTGTGAAACCATATAGGGATTTGTTTCCAATCTAGCAGCCTGATCCCAAAGGGGGCCAGCGTTGATATTGTGTTGGAATTGTCGGAAGAAACCATACAGTCAGTTATGAAACGCTGCTCCGTTGTAGTTTTACTTTCCTCTTTATCATAATTAATGTGGCGCTGAGCTCAAAGATTAAACAGTGCAGTTCTATAGGCCCCTCTGATGTGTTAAGAGCATTATGGTTGGTGCTATTTATAGTGCGGAGATCGATTGGGCCGGAAGGCACAGCGTAATGAACCAGATTGGTCCCGCTCAGAATTCCTCTGATTATGCAATTATGAGCGGAGGGGAGGGAGGGGAGGGAGCAGGACTGTAGAGGAGCATAACTCGCTCATTACGCACTGATACAAAAGACGTTTTAGGAGGAGATCGAGAGGCACGCGGCCCAGATTGTGCAAAACGAGAAGAACTGCGGAAGAAACAATCAATTTTTTGTTCTTTTTACTCACTATTCATCTGTCTGATTACACAATTTGTATAGTGCTGTCTGGTGTCTGCAGATGGGGGTTATGACTCATTATCGTGAGCATTGGAGCCCTTTTAATCACAGCTTTACCACTACAGTTCCAGTAAAGCTTAGAATGTAACCTTTGCTCAGAAAAGGTCTCAGAGGCCTTGAGAAAATCCACAGAACTGAAATCCATCTGCAAAGTGCTTTGAGGGAGCAAGTTCGGAAAGTGAGCTGAGACCAGCGATTGTTATTGGTCAGTATTCCAGTGTTTCTGGATTAAGTCAGTGCTGTGCATCTGGTTCGTGTGTCATAGAGCTCTAATGTAAGTGCACGTGGTTTTTATTTAATTTTAGTTTTTGTTTTTTTTTTCGGTAGAAATGCTGTAGATCTCTGAGGATGTCTCTGTTTTATAGTTAGCCTTTAGTACCTGAACGAGCCATTTTTAGCTATGGGGGAAATGAACCCGGAGAATTAGAGCTTCTTTTTGTTTAGTTCGTTTTAGTTTTTAGTTAGTTTTTAGTTTTAGTTAGTCTGTAGTCCTCATTATACCCATATTAGGAACTCCGGGTGTGAGCTCCATTTCTCTATGGCCAGAATGAATATGATTTATGAAAAATCTTTTTTTTTTTTTTTTTTTTTGTGTAACCACAAAGGACAGCATCAATTTTTATCCCAGTGGCAAAACAGAAAAAGAGTTCCTTATAAAACATAAGGAGTTCTTTATTTGGGCATGGATCAGACTACAAAATTACAAAGTACCACAGAGGTCCATTTAGTTTCATTTTAATTCATGTGTCCGGTCAGGCCAGTTCGTGCTTTGGGTGTGGGCTTGAGTCTGTCCCAGTCAAAGAGCTTGTGGATCAGTGGAAGTGGGTTTTTGGGTCTTGCAGTAGATCTCAGTGTCTTGGGGCAGCATGCTGTTAACCTGTATAATGAGGTTGGAGACAGTAGATCAAGGCCTTATTCTCATTCCTCTCGCAATGTGAGCCAATTCACCAGAGACGCCCCAGTAGAACGTCAAACCAACGTCGCTTCAACATGTAGTGTGACATACTGTAACACGCATCATGCCATAGATCATCAGGGTGAATAGCTACCACATACATTACGTGGCCAAAAGTATGTGGACACCCCTTGTAACTTTGGGGCTGTTTCTGCCACATTTACTGCTAATAGATATATAAAACCAAATATACAGCCATGTATTCTCAATTAACAGACATTGGCAGTAGATTAGGTTTCACTGAGGGGCTCAGCTATTTTCATTGTGACTCTGTTATAGGATGCCAACCAGACAACAAGTCTGGTTGTCAAATTTCTGCTGTGCTAGAGGTGCCCAGATCATGTTTTTGTGGAGTGGAAACATCAGGGAGAGCGACAACAGCTAGAAACAGGTAGAAACGAGACTGCTGGGCATTGATGTATGTAGCACACAAAAACCATAGGCTCAAGCTCCATGGTATATACACAGACATTCTGCAGATTTATCTGCTTAGAACTTGGAACAGTTTAAAGATGTCCCTGTTCCAATACCCCCAGTTTCTGTCCAATTGAACGAGGTGAGTAATCCTGTAAATAACCCGTTAAATAGAAGAATAATATCCGTGTAAACGCCTGTATCCGATTACATTCCCTATCGGAAAGTTTAAGTTCTGCATGAGCGGAAAGTTTCAGTCCGTTCTGCATGAGCGTCGCGTCACAGTGAGAGTTTATACCGTTCGACACGGCGGAGCAGAAACTGGTCTGCAGAGGAGACGAAGTTCATGCTCTGATCTTTAAAAGACGGCGGTGGGACGGACGTCCAGCTTATGCGTCTCAGAGCACGACGTCTTCCTCTCGGCCTTCTTTAATAAGGACGTGAAGGACGTTTTCCTGAGTCTGACGTCATTTTAAAGCAGTTAAAAACACAATCACTGCTCACTGCTGCTCATCTCACTCTGACTGGACCTCACGTGATGCTGGTTGCCATGGTAACATTAACTCTACGTGGTTCTCCACACATGCACATCACTTTGGATTGGACTGTTGTAGTGAGCATGTAAACGAAGATTTTCTATCAGATTGTTGAATAGAGTGAGAATAAACACCTCAGTCTGAATCTGTAATCCGGAATGTGTTCAATCGGATCGGCAAAAATCTTTGCATGTAAACACAGACAGTGTATACTGGGTGAACTCGGAAACGTGCAATACGGAGTGCGGTGCATTAGGTGAAAAAGTTCAGGGGGTAAAAATGAGCTCTGTTATCGGAATCTGTATCGTTATCAGCAGCTGTGCATCGGAATCAGATCGGAACTGAAAAAAATGTGGATCGGCCCATCACTAACCTGGAATGCCTGCTGTGAGCCAGACCCTATTGCCCACCATCAGTGCCTGACCTCACTAATGCAGTTGTGTCTGAGTGGCTTATAACAGCAATGAGTAGTCAAACTCCATATTAAAGCCCTTGGTTTTAGAATGAGATGATCAACAGGCTCACCTAGACGTGATGGTCAAGTGTCCGCTCCAGGATCTGTTATGTAGGGTAAGAAATTCAGTGTATGTTATATAAGCTATGAGAATCTGTTTTGTGACCTGTAAGTGGAGATTTACTTTTATTTTTATGGTAATTACAGCTTGAATTGATTAATACTTGACCAGTAATATATTTTTCAGTTTATCAACCAAATGTAGATTTCCACATTTTCCAGCTCCGGTTCTCCGTCTGCTATTTTTACACGCCTTTATTTTGTCTAAGGCAGTTGCTGTCAGACGTGCATTGGCCTGAGACCGATTCCTCACTGATTTCCAGAGCTTTCTGGAGCAGAGAGTAAATCTGGGCTGTTCTGGGCTCAGACTGCTTGGGACGTTACGTTTGGTTGGCAGTGCAGATCCATCAAGGCAGACCGAGCGAGACGGGGCGTCCTGAGCCAGATGGGGACAGAAAGAGCCCAGAGCCGAAATGAAGAATGAAAACATGTCAGATTGTTTAAGCCGAGTTGGACCACATTAAAGCGTTCTGCGCCATGAGGTTTGAAACGCCCATGGCTTTCTGTCTTTCTCTTCCTCTCTCGCTCTTTCTCTTTTTGTCAACTAAATTTGGTGAGCTTTATTTGCATTCCCATATTTAGATGCAATATTGTCATATTACTACGTTACTATTAATAATAAGATAATGATTGTAATAGTAACAATAGTAATAAATAAAGATCATGAAGTATTTCGCTTTTCTCTTTCTGCTCTCTACCGCTCTCTCTCTCTCTCTCTCTCTCTCTCTGCTCTCTACCGCTCTCTCTCTCTCTCTCTCTCTCTCCCTCTCTCTCTCTCTCTCTCTCTACCGCTCTCTCTCTCTCTCTCTGCTCTCTACCGCTCTCTCTCTCTCTCTCTCTCTCCCTCTCTCTCTCTCTCTCTCTCTACCGCTCTCTCTCTCTCTCTCTGCTCTCTACCGCTCTCTCTCTCTCTGTCTCTCTCTCTCTCTGCTCTCTGCTCTCTACCGCTCTCTCTCTCTCTCTCTCTCTACCGCTCTCTCTCTCTCTCTACCGCTCTCTCTCTCTCTCTCTCTCTCTCTCTCTGCTCTCTACCGCTCTCTCTCTCTCTGTCTCTCTCTCTCTCTGCTCTCTGCTCTCTACCGCTCTCTCTCTCTCTCTCTGCTCTCTACCACTCTATCGCTCTCTGCTCGCTCTCTCTCTCTCTCTCTCTCTCTCTCTCTCTCTCTCTCTGCTCTCTACCGCTCTCTCTCTGCTCTCTACCACTCTATCGCTCTCTGCTCTCTACCGCTCTCTCTCTCTCTCTCTGCTCTCTACCACTCTATCGCTCTCTGCTCGCTCTCTCTCTCTCTCTCTCTCTCTCTCTGCTCTCTACCGCTCTCTCTCTCTCTCTCTCTCTCTCTCTCTCTCTCTCTCTCTCTACCGCTCTCTCTCTCTCTCTCTCTCTCTCTCTCTCTGCTCTCTACCGCTCTCTCTCTCTCTCTCTCTCTCTACCGCTCTCTCTCTCTCTCTACCTCTCTCTCTCTCTCTCTCTCTCTCTCTCTCTCTGCTCTCTACCGCTCTCTCTCTCTCTGTCTCTCTCTCTCTCTCTGCTCTCTGCTCTCTACCGCTCTCTCTCTCTCTGCTCTCTACCACTCTATCGCTCTCTGCTCTCTCTCTCTCTCTCTCTCTCTCTCTCTCTCTGCTCTCTACCGCTCTCTCTCTGCTCTCTACCACTCTATCGCTCTCTGCTCTCTACCGCTCTCTCTCTCTCTCTCTCTCTCTCTCTCTCTCTCTCTCTCTCTCTCTCTCTCTCTCTCTCTCTCTCTCTCTCTCTCTCTGCTCTCTACCGCTCTCTCTCTCTCTCTCTCTCTCTCTCTCTCTCTCTCTCTCTCTCTCTTTGCTCTCTACCGCTCTTTCTCTCTCTTTCTCTGATGTCATCCCTCTTTCTCATTTTGTTCTCTTTCTCTTCTTTCTTTTCTTTTTCCCCATTCTCTTCCCTCTCTCTCTCTAACTCTCTCTCTCCTCACACCATAGCAGTCTCTCATTTAATTGGTTGACACAGGAGTCGTGGGTTTTGTACGTTCAGGACTCAAATTCGGGGCAGGTGTCAGTGTGTGGCGCCTGTCTGACGGTAGACCTGAAGGGAGCTAATTTTATCTGATGTTGCCATTCCATTATGATCTCTGCCTCCATTGAAACTGATCACCCCCCACACACACACACACACACAGTTTCTATGACGATGTGATCCAGTTGCTTAGGAACGGGCATAGCCTTCATGATGTCACTAGGGGCAGCACTGTGTGTATGTGTGTGTGGCAGCAGGGAGTCGTGTCAATCTGGGGTGAGGTAGAAACTGGGTAAGTGGCTTAGGCCGCGGCCATGGCTCATCTATTCTTATCCACTAAGCCTCTATTTACCTGCAGGAAACACACAAGCGAGTGCTGAGACTGCCACAGCCAGCATGCGAACTCAGGGTGGGTGATAAACAGAAATCTCCCAGTACACAATATATATCCTGATATTTCTGAGGTTTGCAAATTAGCTGAAATGAACAAGTCACACTACTAGAAGGGCAGTGTGTCATATTTATAAAGGTTATTAACCCTTGTGTGGTCTTCAGGTCTGTGGGACCCATTTTCAACATTTGCCAAAAGAAAAAATTATGTGATTTATTATTATTTCAGCCTCAGATTCTTGGTCTTTGCTCATTTTCTGTGAAGAACATATAAAATAACCATAATAAATAATACATTTTCAGTGTCTTCACTCTGAGGTGCTGAGTCCTTCACTCTGTTCTCCTCCTACATGGCCTGCTGTTAGTCTGTGTGAGTGGGTGAGTGGGTGAGTGGGTGTGTGGGTGTGTGTGTGTGTGTGTGAGGGTGGACAACATGGACAGGCTGCTGACTGGCTACAGCTGCTAAAGGAGAACCCTACGCTGGACACTTGTGATATCTCAAACACCTTGTGTTTTTATATAAATTGTTTTGGCTGCATTGATTTAAAAAAAAAAAACAATAATGCAGGGGGTCCAGCAGACCACTGCATAACACACACACCAACACCACACCAGGGTTAAATAAGCAGAAGAGTGAGTAAAATTTTCAAGAAAGCTGAATTGAAAAAAATGTATATATATATATTTTTTTAATGAAGTGAAAAGCTAGAAAACATTAACTCATCTGACCACATGGGGAGTGACTTTGGTGTAGCCCTGGCAACGTAAACAACCTCAGGGCAAGCAGCTTTTGTTTTCTGACAGATGTCAGACTTTGGTCAATCATGCAGTCAGTGTTCATACAGCAGGCACTGCAGGCTTTTTCTATTTTCCCCCAGTTTTCTCTCCTATTTAGTCGTTTACTATTCCACCCACTAGTCAGGACAACACCACCAGCACTAGGAGAGTGAAGGCAAACACAGTCCTGTGAAACACCACTGCATCTTTTCAAGGTGCTGCTCAAGCAACGTCACTGGACAGACGAACGCGCTCGGAGGAAAGCGCTGACCGCCAGATCTGCTATGACAGCTAACAGATGCCCGTGCTGAATGATGGGGGTGACCCAACACCATTCGCCAAACTAAACGGGCTGTAAGAAGCTTTACAGACCGGCTGGAACAAAACAACATTAATACTGATCTGGACAAACTGACCAAACTGAGCTGAACCTGATATTGGGTCAGTTTTACGGCTCAGTCTGATTTGGTCCGACTCTGAAGATCAGACCCGTCTGGCGAATGGTGTTGGGTTCATTTCTGGCTGATTCCAGGTTGTTCAGCTGTTCTTCTGTCACAGCTGCCGACTGAAAAGCTGCTCAGTGGAGACGACAGTTTGGGAATTTAGTGTAAGGAGCTGGAGAACGAACTGCCGGCTGAGCGGCGAGTGGGCGGAGCTCGTTACTCTGACGTAGCACCAAGCTGCTCGTTAAGGAGCTATAATTAGGAGGAAGGAACTGAACATTAAAACATATTAAACGCCGCGTTCACGGCCAGTTTATTCATTTCTTACTGTATTTATTTAACTGCTGTATTAAAGCAGTAGAGCACTCGAGGAGGGAGTTATCACCAATAACATCACGGCTGAGATGATCTACAGACACCAGATCACAGCCGGGATGATATTCCACGATAACACACCCCCTCTGTGTTCTACTGCTTAAATATATAAAAACAGAAAATAGACATTAGGTCACATCTATAAGATAGTATTTGGCCTGCAGCCTGTTTTGTCACATTCTAAAGAACAGTGTGACTTCAGACCTACATTTAATTCTGAATGTGTTGTTGCCCTTAAGCAAGCTTTTTATTTAGCAGCTGTGACAGCAGAGCAGGAAAACTGGAATTTACCAGAACTGAACAGAATACAGTTATATAAAACTGTGCTTTACAGACCGGCTGGAACGAAACAGCAGTCAGGTTATTCTGGCAAGTAGTGAAAAAGCAAATGTGATCGCTTCAAATCCGACCTGAGCCACTTTCATATGTGGTCCTAGATCGGATACGAATCCGATTCGTGGCCATGTGGACGATGGAAAAGCAGCTCGTCTCACCTTTTTCTCCTCCGTCTGGCTCTAATAACGAAGCTGAGAGCTGATCAGAGTTAATGATCTTCTCAGCGAAGCTCGTTCTGCTCGTTAGTTTGTGCTGATGATGCAGTGATTCAGTCACGTGACATTACTGAGTAGGAGGAGCTCATGAGGGTCAGTTCAGGAGCCGGTTCATCACATTAATGACCGATTAGAGTCACTGACCTAAATGAGGGTGAACGTAGGCTTGTAAAGTGAACGTAGCCTTAAATTAGATTATATTAGATTCCATTCCAGATTCCATTCCAGTCGTTGAAGGAGAAAATGATGCAGATGTGGCGCGGTGGGTAACGTTGTTGCAAGAAGGGCCTGGGTTCAATTCCCCAGCCAGGTAACCAGGGTCCTTTCCGTGTGGAGTTTGCATGTTCTCTCTGTGTCTGCGTGGGTTTCCTCCCGTAGTCCAAAGACATGCAGTCAGGCCAGTTGGGCATACTAAATTGCCCCTAGGTGTGAATGTGTCTGTCTGTCTGTCTGCCCTGCGGTGGACTGGCAGCCGGTCCAGGGTGTATCCTGCCTTCCGCCCAGTGACCGCTGGAGTAGGCTCCAGCACCCCCTGCGATCCAGAAGGAGAAGCGTCTTAGTTCCCACTGCAGGTCAAGCCAGTGGTTTACATTTTGTCTGGCCCTCTAGTGACTCAGGCACCCACTAAAACCCATGGCTGATTGCCTCTGTCATCTCATTTCATCACAGACAGAGACCCTGCATTGTTAATCAGTGGTCAGTCATGTGTTCATTTGCATCAAATTGTGTGCAGATCTGGACGCAAACTAATTTGCTGCCCTATTGCTTTTGCGTACACATCCTCCCCTCAATTAGGCGTGCAGCGGCCTGCTGCGTCCGTCTCCCCGTCAGCCAGCCTTTGTTTAGATCACCATTTGTCCCTCATTTAATCAGCACTGCGGGGGCAGCCGATCCCCCCACCCCTGCTGGGCAGACAGTCGGACATGTCGGCTCTGACATATGGGCTCGGTCTCCTCAACTCATTTTGGTCAGCAGTATTTTTCTGCTCCCGCCAGTTTAGGACGTTCCATCCCCATATCAGGATTAATACAAAAGCTGAACCTCTTAAACTCCGGGAAGCTGCTGTGGGTCATTCCAGCTTATTTATACTCTACAGTCTCATGACTACACAACTTGTAGTTACTGAATATTAAACCCTAAGATTAAAGAAATACTGCAGCTGTTTTCCTCCTGGTCTGTACATCTGTAGCATACAGTGTGTAACAGACACAATTTTTCTGATGAGGGGACAAAACATGGGGTACCATGTAAGATGGACATCTTATGAAGTTAATCGGGTTCGATTAGAACATGATTTGTCATATTTTGTATTCCCATAACATCATCTGCAAATTTCACAAGATTCTGAAGATTGTTTTTTTTTGTACCATAAAAGTACATTTAATTCTAATATATATATATATATATATATATATATATATATATATATATATATATATATATATATATATATATATTATTTATATATATTTATTTCACCATAACATCAGGGGTTTTTCACTGTATCTCTCCGCTGAGACGCCGTTGCTAAGCAACGACTCTGACAGCTGTAGGAGACGCTAAAGCCTTCTGAACGTTTCTACTTCTTACTTTGCCAAAAACAGAAAACGGACACTGTTAAGACCACATCTGACCGACTTGGCCGAATTGGTCCGACTCAGTGTTCAGTTCAGCTCAGTGTTTCCATAACATCATCAATAAATTTTTCAAGATTCTGCCTGAAGACTGTTTCTTGTACCAGAAAAGTACATTTATTTATCATGTTTTTTTTCATTACTTCTGTCTGCGTTATTCACTCCTATATTTTTGAATTTGCCCTCTTGTGGCTGTAATGTTGCACTGTTTTGAAGTTGAAGCTGAGTTAGTTTTATCACAATGTTACAACAGAGCCTGCAAAAATAATAATGGGAGTGGTCCATATAAATTCAAAGATTCATTTTTTGGAAAGTTTTCTGCACAGATTTATTAAAAGTGTGCTACACATAGACGTAAAGAGGTCTAGACGTAAATAAAGTACTTTTTTTGTTTAATAACTGGAATTTAAGAGGGTAAAGCCTGTTTTGAAGCTGCGACACGAGCAAAACCTGGACTGCATTGCTCCAGACGTTCAGCCCATGTTAAAGCAGCTCTGGCAGCGTTGGAGTTTCTGATTAGAGAAGAACCAAATCTTTCATTCTGTCATTTCTGCTCTGCGCTGGTTTTGCAGCAGTGAAACATTCTGGCTCGTGCTGGAAGATGCAGCATATTGGAATGTTTTAAATGCAGTCCTGTTGTTTTGTTGTGTGGTGTGTGTTATACCGGTGTGTTCAGTGCTGCTGTAAAGGCTGCTTGATTGCAGGCAGTCTGAACGATCTGCTGCTGTGGCTTTGCTGAGTCATTGCTGCCAGGTGGAGGACTAGTGCCCACTAGTGTGTGAATCTCTCTCTCTCTCTCTCTCTCTCTCTCTCTCTCTCTCACTTTCTCTCACTTTCTCTCACTTTGTGGATGTGCGAAAGGAAAAAAGTGTGTGTGTGTGTGTGTGTGTGAGAGAGAGAGGCAAACAAACAGACACTGTTAATTAATGTTCCTGCATTTCTGTACCTCAGACTTTAGCATCAGCCTGTCCTGTGCTGCAACACGGGTCTCTAGCAACATAGATTTCTTACTCTGTCATGCCAGAAAAGCAAAACGTTGATTAGATTTGATTTAATTTGATTTGATTTTGACAGAGATGATCATAGAGACAGACAGACAGACAGACAGACAGACACAGGCAGACATGCAGACAAAAACAGAGACAGAGGACTTAAAAGGCAAACAGTGAGACTGAGAGAAGGATAGACAGGCAGAAAGAAGAGACACAGACAGAACCACAGTGTGATAAACAGACAAAGAGAAAGAGAGACAGACAGGCAGAGAAAGAGAGAGAAGCAGAAAGAGACGAAGTGAGAGGCAGGAAGACAGAGAGAGAAAGAGAGAGACAGACTGACTGACAAAGACAGACAGACAGAGAGATGAATAGATAGACAGGGAGAGAAAGAGGGGGAGATGTAGAGAGATGGAGAGACAGGCAGAGAAATAGAGAGAAAGACGGGCAGAGAAAGAGAAGCAGAAAGACGAAGTGAGACACAAGAAGACAGAGAGAAAGAGAGACAAATGCACAAAGAGAGACAGACAGACAGACTGACTGACTGAAAGATAGACAGACAGAGAGATGAATAGACATGGAGAGTAAGAGGATGAGATGCAGAGAGACAGAGACACAGACAGGCAGAGAGAAAGAGAAAGCGAGAGATGAAACTGCAAACCAAAAGAGACAAACAGAGACTGTGTGTGTGTGTGTGTGTGTGTGTGTTTAACCAAGTCTGTTGCTAAGTGATCATTTATCCACTGTACCTTCAGCTTAAACGCACTTTTATACTGAAACTCAACTCAACGATTCAGTCTCGTGTTGTGTTGATGATTAATTGAAACACACTGGAGTGAGAAACATTGTTTTGAGCTTGTGTCTGACGAGCTTCGCCCAAAACCAGATGCAGTAAGTCATGCGCGTCCTCGTTCTATGTAGGTTATAGACTATTCTCATCAGCAGTTCTGGGTGTTGTGTAATACTCAGTTCTTTAAGTAATCCATCTGATGAATTGCCTCATCATTTATTTATGCCTCCCTATTGATCACTACTCTCATCCCTCCTGCATCCTCTTACTCTGTCCCTCCATCCGTTCATTCACGAGCGGAGAGAGAGAGAGATGGAATGAAGCAGAGGGGCGCAGAGAGAGTGTGAATGGATGAAACGCAAGGAAGATGTAAAGAGGGGGAGAGAAAGGACGATGGAGAGGGAGGGTGCAAAGGAGTTGAGCAGGTCTGTAGCAGCTTCTAGTCGTGAGCTTTTTTTCCCTCCATCTCCGTGGGCCTGGTTTTCTTCTCCGCTGCTGTAATGATAAAAATGAAACTTAAGCTTCTCCCCAGGCTGGCACACAGGATGCCTTATGTAATTGAGAAGTTATGTAACTGCTCGCCATTCCGCAGGCCTAGTTTAGGAGATCAAGATGGTATCAGCTTCATTTGAAGAAGTGCCTTATTGTGTCCTTCTGTGGACTCATGGACTCTGGTATCCCTTTTAAACTCTGGTTGCCCTTAATGTGTTTTAAAACTCAGTCAAAGTCTCTGAAAGCTGGTGGTTGATTAGCTCGGTTTGTCCCAAAGGATTGATTAATGTGATCAGTGTCTGTGTTTACATTCAAAGACTTTCTCCAATCCGACTGATTACATTCTAGATCACATTACAGATTAAGACTAAGGTGTTTATTCTCACTCTACTCAACAATCTGATGGAAAATCTCTGTTTGTATTCGCCGTACAAGCGATCCGGTCCAAAATTATGCACATGCGAAGAAAACCGCTTAGTGTAAACGTTACCATGACAACCAGCATCACGTGAGGTCCAGTCAGAGTGAGATGAGCAGCAGTGAGCAGTGATTGTGTTTTTAACTGCTTTAAAATGACGTCAGACTCAGGAAAACGTCCTTCACACGTCCTTATTAAAGAAGGCCGAGAGGAAGACGTCTTGCTCTGAGACGCATAAGCTGGACGTCCGTCCCACCGCCGTCTTTTAAAGATCAGAGCATGAACTTCGTCTCCTCTGCAGACCAGTTTCTGCTCCGCCGTGTTGAACGGTATAAACTCTCACTGTGACGCGACGCTCATGCAGAACAGACTGAAACTTTCCGATAGGGAACGTAATCAGATTCAGGCGTTTACACGGATATTATTCTTCTATTTAACGGATTATTTACAGGATTACTCACCTTGTTCAGATAGAAACTGTATTTATAATGGCTCTAGAAGCCACTTCAGAGAAAGCTGTTACATGACATATCTATGAACACGCTGCCTGATGCCTGAAACATTGTTTTACACTAAATCTGAGATGAAGTTTTGACCTAAAACTTATTTTAAAATGAATTTATGGCAGATGTGTACTTGCAGGCCTTTTTAAGGCTTTTTTTTCAGATATAACACGATTGTACCGTCAACAACATCACATCTAAAATCCAAGAAGACATGCAGGTTGACTGGTTGCTTTGGATAGTAAATGGCTATATTCGTGGTTTGGACATCACGACCCCTGGTTCCTATCACCACCACTGTAAAGACATCTGAGTCAGCAAGTTTATCTAGCATGACGCATTTAATCTCAAACCACACTGAATGACTTTCTACGCATGTCAGCGATTTAATCATACAGGAATTTCAATGTGATATCATTAATGACTGACCCGAATTCTCTATCTGAAGCCATCCAATCCACCCAGAAACATTTGTGATTGGTTAAGATGTCCAGAGAATAAACCGTTCAATAATTGGTTAGAAGCTCTTATGCATGCAGAGATGGAAATGATCCAAAATCAGGAATCAGCAGAAAATGCTGGACTGGATTACCAGCTCTTTTCATATCAGGGGTATTCTATTAAAGGCAGACCATAGTCATTAGGATTACCAACATCTGCTGATGCAAATGTAGTAACACATTCCACTGATTAACCAAGCAGTGTGACACGATCTGATCACTGATTGTGTTACTGAAACGTCTTCTTAGATAATGTGCTGCTGTTTACTCGAACAGAAACTGTCCTCAGTTAACACGACCCTCGACCAGCTCTCTTTAAACTTCTAAGAGTGCTGATCTAGGAATTACGGGAAGCGTATTGTAATGTTTTCTGTTGCTCCAGGCATTGAAACCAATAAGTGATCAGATTAGATTTTTGCATTATGCTGACAAGTTCCCATCTTGTCCTGGTCAAGGACAGAGCAGTGCTGTCAAGTTATTATGTTAAAGTAGACCATCAGTGTTTTTATTCACTGAGTGTGCTAAGGCAGTGGGCCTGAGTGCCACTTTGCTGCGTAATCTAATATTTCCACTGCTGTAACACACCAGGTCTATTTCTGTATGGGTGCTGTGTTGTGCAACATACAAACCATCCTGTGCAATGATCAGTCTGTCTTACTGTGAACTGAATTTCAAGAACTTCTGTAAGCATGGCCATGGAGGAGGAGCCCCAGTCCAGCTTTGTGGTGGTTCTTTCTGATTATGTCTAAACTACAGAAGTGGGATTGGAGGTTCAGCACCACGGACAGCTCCCCACTCACCGTCTACTTAGGCAGTTTGCTAAATGCCAGTTGGTTGTAAAAACCTCTGAAATGTTTGGTGGGTCTGGGCCCAGGAGTCTGATTTCATTCTGACCTCCAGCCTTCTCTCCGTTCTTGTTTCTAACTTGAGGACACTGCTTTGCTTATCCAGCATTACCTTAGATTAAAAGGGCAGTGTGGCATGGCAGCCTTTGTTAGTACTAAGTAGGCTGCGGCTAATATCCACAAACAGAGATGGGCATTATTGTGGAGTGAATGTGTGGGAACATATAGAGGTGGGCAGTAGTGCAATCTGCCTGGTCTTTTTGGCTGATGCCTTCTAATGGCTTAGAAAGCCTGCCTTTATGAAGAGGCATCCACCTACGTCTATGCCTTGCATACTGTCTCCCTTCACATAGTGTGATTTTCTACCTCAACTCCCCTACACACACATACACAGACACATACCCAGGGATAAGAGTGTGGGCAGGAATTTTCATGTGGTGCAATTTATAACGTCCTTACGTCAACACTTTCCCTACACCTACACGCGCGCCCACACGCACACAAACAAATGCGCAAACCTGCTGGTGGGTCTCCACATGGTAGTGGGCTGGTGGATGAGTGTGTTGGCTTGGCGAGCCGTGCAGCGTGTCACCGGCTGACCCCCCTGTGCCACGCTGAGCTAATCTCCCTACCCCCCAACAGGCCCAACCTGAGTTGCCTCGCCTGGACTCCGACCAGATTAACTGCTTCCTTCGTAATTCAAGCTGTGGAACACAAGCAAGTGAATACTCTTGGATCAAGGATCACGGTCTCAGTTTCCAAGCCCTTCGGCTGTGGGCCAGGCATTACTGATCAGCTGTTAGTTGGATTGATTTCTGATAGATAAAACAAATGAGCTCTTTGAATGTGACCAGTTGAACATTGTAGATGGGATACAATGTAGACATATTTTAAAAAAGAAAGAGAAATATAATACACACACATATTTTCTAAGCCACTTGGGGGGGGTGTCTCCAGTCCATCGCAGGGCAGACAGACAGACATACACAATCACACCTAGGGGCAATGTAGCAGGTCCAGAGGACCGCAAGGACCGCAAGTCTTTGGACTGTAGGAGAAAACCCACACCTTCCTCGCTGTGAGGCAACAGCGCTACCCACCACACCACTGTGCTGCCCAGAGTATAATACCCTGAATATGGAAATGAAGAATATACTGTTTTAAAGTCAGAGACCACCTTTTATTCATTTTCATGAGATATTTCTGAGGATTGTCCGCATGCGTAAAGGAAGGGGGAAAGTTAAAGGAAAGTAAGTGGGGAAAAAAAGGAGTTTGATTAAAATATATGGAGAAAATGGGACTCCTAAGAACCATAGAAGAGACCTGGTAGACCACCAGGGGGTCACCATCAGATAAACAGCATTTGAAGCTTGGTGAGTGATGAATGTGTTTGGGGTTATCTGGATCGTATGAATCACTAAGACTAATTTCTAAGACTGAACTTGGCACAGTATAAAGATCAGTAGGCATTTTTTAAAAAGTACAAAATAACAAAAACAATGCAGTGCTGCTGGAAATTTTTAACACCTCAGTGTCGCTGCTGGACTGAGAACAGTCCACCAACCAAAAATATCCAGCCAACAGCGTCCTGTGGGCAGCGTCCTGTGACCACTGATGAAGGACTAGAGGATGACCAACACAAACTGTGCAGCAGCAGATGAGCTGTCGTCTCTGACTTTACATCTACAAGGTGGACCAACAAGTGTTTACAAACTCCAGCAGCCCTGCTGTGTCTGATCCACTCGTACCAGCACAACACACACTAACACACCACCCCCACGTCAGTGTTACTGCAGTGCTGAGAACGATCAACCACCCAAATAGTACCTGCTCTGTGAGGGTCCATCGGGGTCCTGACCACTGAAGAACAGGGTAACAGAGTATCAGAGAAACAGATGGACTACAGTCTGTAACTGTAGAACTACAGAGAGCAGCTATACAAGGAGGTGGCTAGAATGTTGTGCCTGATCGGTGTGTGTGTGTGTGTGTGTGTGTGTGTATATATGGTGTGTGTGTTTGTGTTACTTGTCAGACAGAGACTGAAACAGATGTCTCAATCATTCACTCTCACAAAGCAGCTAGGCATAGATGAGACATGCATCCTTTATGACATTTCGTGTGAGTATGTACATACAGCTGCATTTCTTTATCAAAATCACAGTGAACATATTGTACCGTATGCGTCTATATGATGGTTCTGTCTGACTGGCAGCGTGAAAGGAGTTTCAGCACAATGGACAGCTCCACATGGACCACAGCAGCCAAGACTGTTCCATTTAGGCCAGTAAAATGCTGGAATGAGAAATTTCAAAACTGATGTGATCTCTAAAGTACGCGGTGAAATCATCACAGCAGGGGTGCCAGACAAAACCAAATAAATTAACAGTAAAAGTCTTTTTCTGTAAAATTACAGTAATTTAGCTCCTTTGAAATACTAAATTTCACTGTAATTTAACAGTTTCATGATGATTGGACCAAAATAAATGGCCCAAAATGACTTGGGGAAAAATTCTGGTTCCATTGACTTGCATTGAAAGTAAAGTAGTTTTTTCCTTCTCCTGTAAAGTTACCATTTTAACAGTTTGTTCCGACAACAGCGATATAGTATTTCAGAGTAATAATAATAGTAACTACCATTGAAATAAATGCAAATATCTGAAATAAAGGTGATCGTTTTTATAAATTTGCATTCAGTGACTGGGCAGTCGTGGGCTGGAGGTTAGGGATCCAGCCTCGTGACCGGAAGGTTGCCGGTTTGATCCCCAGAGCCGACAGCACATGACTGAGGTGTCCTTGAGCAAGACACCTAACCCCCAACTGCTCCCCGGGCGCTGCGGATTGGGCTGCCCACCGCTCTGGGCAAGTGTGCTCACTGCCCCCTAGTGTGTGTGTGCTCACTAGTGTGTATGTGGTGTTTCACTTCACGGATGGGTTAAATGCAGAGGTGAAATTTCCCCGTTGTGGGACTAATAAGGGTCACTTAATTTTTTAATTTAATTTTTTTAAATGAACAGCAGCAGGGTTCAAATACAGCCTGGTTTATTTAGATGCATTTACTTTTTTTCAAGAAATGGATATTTTAGTACTTTAGTACAACTCAACTGCCCATTGGCTTCTATCCATCCATCTATCCATATTCTAAGCCGCTTCTCCCTCAGGATCGCGGGGGGGTTGCTGGATCCTATCCCAGCGGTCATCGGGCGGAAGGCAGGATACACCATGGACAGGCCGCCAGTCCATCACAGTCATTGGCTTCTACTTTAAGTTCATTTTAAGCCAGTGTTGTTTATTAGTACAGCGAAATTATGATGGTGTTCTGTGGTAATTGACTCCACGCTCTGTGCAGCAGATGCAGGTTAGGTTGAAATGTGGACTGTTCCTTTATCATGGAGCTTTTTCCAGTGATCCCATAACTGATTGTTATGAATTGTGGGTAATGCTTCCCGTCAGCCTGTTGCTCGTGTCAGCATGGCTGAGTGCTGTGTGGATGTTAATTGGCCCCGCCTTTCAGTCTGTTAGCGTTTGACAGTCAGTCTGTCAGTAATGTGTCCCTGATGGCGTCTCTGTAAGCCATGCTTGCTCTTTGAACTTGACGTTTTCAGTGTACTGGCAGTTCTACCTGTCCTGCTGTCTGATTGCTGTTTGTCTGCCTGTCGCTGACGGATTATGCGTCTGCTATGGAGAGTAAATGCCAAGTGATAATACCAGCTGTTATTGTTGTCCGGCAGATTTATGGGTATTGGTAAAAATTTGCCAGATGAAGCCCTGATAAATTAGAGCTTTTCATGTTGTAAGAAACGGGCACCTCTGCTGGTCAGAGAACCCTCACTTGTGAGGATTTAGCAGGTTCGCCGATCTTTACAGAGACGCTGGAGCTTATGGTCGCGAAACACTGCCTGGCTACAATAACAGGAATCAACCAATTAATCAATCAGCCTTTATTTAAACTCAGAATACCCTCAGCGTAATACAGCGTAGCTGAGTATTACAGGAATCAGGGATTGCGAGACACTCATCTAATCTTCAGCTTGAATATAGTGTTAAAATACAAACGCAACTCTTTCTAGAGAGATAAAAGAAAAAAAAAATTACAGCTAATTAAATGAACAGAAACCAGCAAAACCACTCGGAGCTCACGCCCCAAACTGGCGCCACAATAATCTCCAGATTGGGATCTTCCAGTTTAAAGGCTTGTAAACCTTCTTCTGATGATGTAACTTGAAGGTGAGATCAAACTTTGAAAAACTCTGTTTACTGAGAGAACCTTGACAGATGAAATCATGAATCCCGTCAAACCAGCGAGGCTAAGAGACACAATGTGGGTCTACAGGATGTTCCATAACTTAATAAATGCCATTAAGTGCTATATTTAGGCCGGAATGCCCGTAAAAGCCTTCGAATTCGAAGTGAAGAAAGCTCACAGTTGAGATGAGGTATTTAAAGAGGTGTCAAAGCACATCCAGCTTACAGTCTCCACTGCCTGAAATGTCATTAAAACAGCAGTTAAGGTAAACAAACATGATCTGCGTTGAAGAGTCATTTTACCTTCAACTTCGTCGCAAAAGTCTAAAACGTTCGAAACAACATCTAAACAATCCTGATGCATTTTGAAAACCTGTGCAGTGGATTGATGAAGTATGAATTGAATATTTTGGTCACAATCATCTAAAGCATGTTTGGAGAACAAAGGAAGCGCATTTGATGTGAAGAACACCTTGTATACTGTCAGCCATCGGGTGGATCTGTTATACTTTAAGGTTGTGTGGCACTCAGTGGCACGGGAAACACTGCACAGGTAGACGGAGAATAGATTCCACTAAAAAAGCGAATTCTGAAGCAGATGTAACTGATAAGAGTCTGAACACGCCTCAGATTTCACCCTGAATGTTTACGACTACTTTACTTTTTGACCATATAAAATTATACCACTTAATATTATTGGTTAGTAGAATTTTAGGTCCTCAAAATTAGGTAGACTCACAAAATCTCCGTATTGGCCGGGCGCTATTGAGTTTGGTCTGTCTAACTGTCCTCAGGACTTTCTGCCTGTTAGGAGTTTTGTTTGTAGCCAGGCTAAGTTAGGACACTGAGGTGAGAGAGAGAGAGAGAGATGGAGCGAGGGCGATCAATACTGGCCCCTCTCGTTGTGGCTGCATTTTGTTGTTTGCATACCACCCAGCTTTAGCCTCTGAGAACAGAGGGCTGGAACACAGTCAGCACTGCATCAATACAGTGTGTAGATGTTCTGGCTTTTTTATATGACAGGCCATAAAGTCTAGAGCCATTCACAGGAGGTGCAGTCATGAAACCTTTAAGTAGATGAATGAAGGCTCGTTAGACTCATGCTCATGTTATCATAATGTAATTATTGTGACACTGGTTTTCCAGTAATTACAAGTTGATTTATTGTGATATTGTAAGCATTCTTTGATGTCCCAGATGGGTCTTAGGATGAACTGATGAACCAACTCCTGAGCCCAACTCTTCAAAAACAACCCCACATCATGATCCCCCCTCCACCAAACTTTACAGTTGGTACAATGCAGTCAGATAAGCACCGTCTCCTGGCAACCACCAAACCCAGACTCATCCATAGGATTTCCAGATGGAGAAGCGTGATTGGTCACTCCAGAGAACACGTCTCCACTGCTCTAGAGTCCAGTGGCGGCGCTTTACACCACTGCATTCCACGCTTTGCACTGCGCTTGGTGATGTAAGGCTTAGATGCAGCTGCTCGGCCATGGAAACCCATTCCATGAAGCTCTCTACGCTGTTCTTGAGCTGATCTGAAGGCCACATGAAGTTTGGAGGTCTGTAGTGATTGACTCTGCAGAAAGTCGGTGACCTCTGTGCACTATGCCCCTCAGCATCCGCTGACCGCTCTGTCATTTTACGTGGCCGACCACTTCGTGGCTGAGTTGCTGTTGTTCCCAATCTCTTCCACTTTGTTATAATCCCACTGACAGTGGACTGTGGAATATTTAGTAGTGAGGAAATTTCACGACTGGACTTGCTGCACAGGTGGCGTCCGATCACGGCACCACGCTGGAACTCACTGAGCTCCTGAGAGCGACCCATTCTTTCACTAATGTCTGTAGAAGCAGTCTGCAGGCCTAGGGGCTCGGCTTTATACACCTGTGGCCACGGAAGTGACTGGAACACCTGAATTCGGTGATTTGGATGAGTGAGTGAATACTTTTGGAAATATAGTGTATCTGCCAATATGGATACTTAAACATTTATAAAGTGAGGAAATTGGGACTGGATCCACCTGACTTGTTTCTGAAGGGTTACAAAAGCAGCAAAATGTATAAAATGGGCAAAAACCCATTAATGCGGTGGGTCCACCAGCCCACTGAGCAACAAACACATCAACACCACACAAGGGTTAAAATAGCTTAGCTAACTCTAAATAACTCTTAAATAACTCTAATTTTAGGCCAGACTGACGCTTTAATGTGTTTCCCCTCTCATTCCAGCCTTAAACCGTTCCCAAGAAGAAGGGTTTTCTGGGTTCTGAACGTTTTCCTTTAAGATGCTCCTGTTATCGTCATTGCTAGACACCGAGTACCAGTTCACAGCTATATATACTCCTCCCTCTCTCCATCGCTGTCTGCTCCTCTCCCTCTAGGCCACGGTGGACTGTTTGGAGACAGTTTAGCTGCAAGAAGAACTTTGAGTCTCTGGCACTTTTTTTAAAAGTCTGACAGAAATAGCAAGTCTCAGTGTTTTTTCCCCCGGTTGCTGAATTAGCAGAGCTGTGGCTAAAAACAAGACAGCCCGTGAAACGTGATGTGAGAAAGCGTCTCCAGCGCAGCAGCTTCCCTCCTTAAAGAGGGATCGGGGTTTGCTGTGAAAGCAGATGCATTTGCGCTTTCTCAGAAGCTGCTTTTGGGATAGTTTACGTGATGTGTGTCCTCATCTGCTGTCAAAGCAGCTGTTTTGAGTGCACATTTAAACAGCTGACTTACAGTAACTAGGACCTCATTAACCCTTAGAAGTCTAGCTCATTGTTGGCGATGATGAAAGCACGAATTAAAGTTATAGCAATAGTTTCTTACTCACTGCTTACCAAAACTGTATTTTGTACAAGAAAGTATGTAAAGATATTTATCGTCATCTAAGATTTACATTCTTTATGATTTTGCCACATTCTTGTCATTTTTATTTTGAAATATCCAGGAAAGAAAAAAACCCAAAATCTTTCAATACAGATTGTAAACAATTGTAGACATTTAACAAGATATTATTCTACCTTTTGAGGTAAAGTTTCCTGCCAGAGATGTGAGAAAAGTGGCTATAACTGGTCACTAAGCAGAGCAAAGCAGGTCTGTGTTTTCGTTTATATTATGTTTTCAGTCTGTTGTAGCACATCGGCGCGTACTGAGACCGATTGAATGGACATAAGATGTTGTGGCTCCCAAGGTGGCTTGATTTTTATTGGAGCGCTAAAATGGCTCTTCTTAATGTTTGGGTTGTGACCCCTGGTTTAACTAAAATTATAGGAGTGCAAAAAAAACAAAACGTTCCTCAGAGATTCTGGTTGGTTATTTGAGTTCCTGCTGTCTTTCTATCATCTGGAACCAGTCTGCCCATTCTCCTCTGACCTCTCACATCAACAAGGCATTTTCATCCACACAACTGACCGCTCACTGGATATTTCCTCTTTTTCGGACCGTTCTCTGTGAACCCTAGAGATGGTTGTGCGTGAAAATCCCAGTAGATCAGCAGTTTCTGAAATACTCAGACCAGCCCGTCTGGCACCAACAACCACGCCACGTTCAAAGCCCCTTAAATCCCCTTTCTTCCCCGTTCTGATGCTCGGTCTGCACTTCAGCAGGTCGTCTTGACCACCTCTACATGCCTAAATGCAGTGAGCTGCAGCCGTGTGATTGGCTGATCAGCTGTTTGTGTTAACAAGCAACTGAACGGTGTACCTAATAAAGTGGCTGGTATATTCAAATATTATAGCAGAGGGATAGTAATTACTCTAGACTTCTTAGGGATAAAACACACAAAGTCAAAGACTTTTGAGCAGCTCCGCAGAAGAACCACTATTGATTCCTCTTTTGTTTCTTTAAAGAACCATCTTAGCACATAAAATGTGCTGGGCTGCAGAACCTTTCGTAAGATTCTGTTTGTCCAAGCCAAGAACCGTTGAGAGAGCTTTATTTTTAAGAGTGTAGCGTGAGTTGGTTTGTTTTTCTAAGTGACTGAGAGCATAAAATGGACTGTTTGACATTCTTGGCATAAATTAAAGCTAAAATGTTAGTTTGCTAAAGGCTGTGGGCACACTGCCCGTGCACGAATGAAGACGGACACACACATACGTCCCTCTCCCACTCACACACCACTCAAACATGCACGCGAGCCCCCCTCAGCTGCCTGCGTCCAGCCCCCAGACCCTCTGGTGCTTCTGTCCTCTTCACGTGGAGCCCCCTCCACCTCCTCTCCCTCTGGCTCAGCCAGCCATGCTGAGACCACTCGTTACTCACTGCACTGCAGGGTGTGTGTGCGTGTGTGTGTGTGTGTGTGTGTGTGTGTGTGTGTATTCACACACACACGATTGTATGCAATATACACTGCCTGTCAAAAGTTTGTGGACACCTTGTCTTTTGAAATGAGAATTTTTAATTTCTGAAACATTCAGAGGCTTTGTCCTCTTTAATCGACCGAACCCTGTAGTAAAGGTACACCGCGGTATTTAAAATGAAGCTCGTATTTAAAAATAATGATATAATAATATGTCAGAATCACATGCCCATTCTATTCCACTCCTAAACAGCCAGACACCCAGCCAGGGTGCTCACCAATAGGCGGTGCAGAGCCTGGAAGAACAGAAAAGCCAAGCATAGTAGCTCAGCGAGGGCTAGTAGCGACACACATCCCTTAAACAGGATTAGTTTCAGCTTCCACTCTAACTCCAAGCGCTTGACTGCGCTCTCAGATGTCCTTTAAATGGGTATCTTTTAGCATCTGTTAGCTGGAACCAAGCCTGTGGTGTGTGTCATGTTTGGCCTGCTGACTCTGCCAGCATTAGCTTTGCCAAAACACTATAGTCCCTACACCCACCACAGTTTAATTTAGACTCCAGACTCAGTCACTCAACTTTTGCTCTGTCAAACATTAGTCTTTAGTCTTCTACACTTGTTTCAGCAGCGCACCAGTCTGTCAGGTTTATCTAGTGGTAAGAGAAGTGAGCCATGAACCGGTAGGTTGTGAGTTCAAATCCCACTACTGACTCTGTTTACCTGGCTGTGCCCTTGGGCAAGGCGCTTAACTCCTGGTGCTGCTCTGCTCTGCTCCTCCCTGATTGGGCATAGTCAGGCAGCAAAGTGACAGATTTCCCTTTGCAGTACCAATAAAGTACATAACAGGGGTCTTTAATTAAAATTCAGTGAGGTCCAGTTAGAGAAAAATTCCTTAAGTGAAGGTCCAGAACATCATAATCGTGACTCAGTGCCATTTACTGTTTACTGAAGTAGCCGAGTTGGAATATCAGCGTCTTATACAGTCGACAGCTGAACATCAGATCAAATAAAGTCCAGTTCGGTCAGATTTCAACAACATTTACTGAACATCGGATCAAATAAAGTCCAGTTCGGTCAGATTTCACCAACATTTACTGAACATCAGATCAAATAAAGTCCAGTTCGGTCAGATTTCACCAACATTTACTGAACATCAGATCAAATAAAGTCCAGTTCGGTCAGATTTCACCAACATTTACTGAACATCAGATCAAATAAAGTCCAGTTCGGTCAGATTTCACCAACATTTACTGAACATCAGATCAAATAAAGTCCAGTTCGGTCAGATTTCACCAACATTTACTGAACATCAGATCAAATAAAGTCCAGTTCGGTCAGATTTCACCAACATTTACTGAACATCAGATCAAATAAAGTCCAGTTCGGTCAGATTTCAACAACATTTACTGAACATCAGATCAAATAAAGTCCAGTTCGGTCAGATTTCCCCAACATTTACTGAACATCAGATCAAATAAAGTCCAGTTCGGTCAGATTTCACCAACATTTACTGAACATCAGATCAAATAAAGTCCAGTTCAGTCAGATTTCACCAACATTTACTGAACGTCAGATCAAAGAAAGTCCAGTTCGGTCAGATTTCACCAACATTTACTGAACGTCAGATCAAATAAAGTCCAGTTCGGTCAGATTTCAACAACATTTACTGAACGTCAGATCAAATAAAGTCCAGTTCGGTCAGATTTCAACAACATTTACTGAACGTCAGATCAAATAAAGTCCAGTTCGGTCAGATTTCAACAACATTTACTGAACGTCAGATCAAATAAAGTCCAGTTCGGTCAGATTTCAACAACATTTACTGAACGTCAGATCAAATAAAGTCCAGTTCGGTCAGATTTCAACAACATTTACTGAACGTCAGATCAAATAAAGTCCAGTTCGGTCAGATTTCAACAACATTTACTGAACGTCGGATCAAATAAAGTCCAGTTCGGTCAGATTTCAACAACATTTACTGAACGTCGGATCAAATAAAGTCCAGTTCGGTCAGATTTCAACAACATTTCCTGAACGTCGGATCAAATAAAGTCCAGTTCGGTCAGATTTCAACAACATTTCCTGAACGTCGGATCAAATAAAGTCCAGTTCGGTCAGATTTCAACAACATTTACTGAACGTCGGATCAAATAAAGTCCAGTTCGGTCAGATTTCAACAACATTTACTGAACGTCGGATCAAATAAAGTCCAGGTCGGTCAGATTTCAACAACATTTACTGAACGTCGGATCAAATAAAGTCCAGTTCGGTCAGATTTCAACAACATTTACTGAACATCTGATCAAATAAAGTCCAGTTCGGTCAGATTTCAACAACATTTACTGAACATCTGATCAAATAAAGTCCAGTTCGGTCAGATTTCAACATTTACTGAACATCTGATCAAATAAAGTCCAGTTCGGTCAGATTTCAACAACATTTACTGAACATCAGATCAAATAAAGTCCAGTTCGGTCAGATTTCAACAACATTTACTGAACATCAAATCAAATAAAGTCCAGTTCGGTCAGATTTCAACAACATTTACTGAACATCAGATCAAATAAAGTCCAGTTCGGTCAGATTTCAACAACATTTACTGAACATCAGATCAAATAAAGTCCAGTTCGGTCAGATTTCAACAACATTTACTGAACATCAGATCAAATAAAGTCCAGTTCGGTCAGATTTCAACAACATTTACTGAACATCAGATCAAATAAAGTCCAGTTCGGTCAGATTTCAACAACAGTTACTGAACATCAGATCAAATAAAGTCCAGTTCGGTCAGATTTCACCAACAGTTACTGAACATCAGATAAAAAAAATGCATCACATTAGTAAAGATGAAGAGTAGATTAAAAGGGAGAACAAGTACGTTTTTGTCTCTGAACTGAATTAAGTAGAAAAAAATACTTCAAAGGACCTGTTAGGATGAAATACGTGGTTATTAATAAATTAAATTATATTGAGAGTAGTTTGTGCTTTAAAAAATGATTTGACAGTTTCCTTTGCCGAACTATTAAAAGTGTGCATTGAAACTCGTTTGACCTAAACAGCTTCAAAGTGCTGACATGACAAGAGGACGAAATGAGTGGGGAATGTCGTTATTCCCAAAATAGCACTGTCACTAATACTGTCGCAAATACTTATCCATGCTACTGTTTTCCTCAGAATAAACTTAGGTTGGTATTTAATGTTACATTATTATTGCAAATTTGAGGAAACAGGCTTAATTATATTAAAACACATAGAAAAGCCAGGTGGCCCAAACATTTGATGGCCAGTGTTAGTTAGACTAACGAGCACAGTACACAGGCAGTTCTCAGAGTACATGAAGGTCTGTCTGTCTGTCTGTCTGTCTGTCTGTCTGTCTGTCTGTCTGTCTCTGTGTCGGGCTCTGCAGCGCGCTCTGATCAGAGATGTACCTGTCAGCTCTCCAAAGCAGGTGAGCACATTCGTCAGTCATGGTTCGCTCTAACAACAGGCAAACGTGCGTTCACACACACTTCTATCAAAGCCCCCACCACAGCAGCTTATTACTGTGGCAGAACTGTGCAGGCTGGCAGCTTAAGCCCTGTCATTACTGTCCTCATAAATACAGGCACAAACCAGCCTGTTTACAACACAACCGCCGTGTCAGCTACCCAGGGTTCACTTTGTTTTGTGCCAAGCATTACAGATAAAACCAACTGGAAAGTCTACATTTGCTGACTTCTGTGTGGAGATACCTGTTGTCAGTTTCGGTGAAGACAGATGACAGAGGTTTGTGCTTGGATGCAACTAAATTACCATGAATTCCTGTGTTTGTACCAAACTGATGAAACAGATAACATCTGACATCTAATACCCCTCTGGAGAGAGGTTGGGTAGTGCAGACTCCTGCAAGTGAACACTGCCATCTAGTGGATCACAGGAACACTGACTCTATCTCTCTTTCTCTCTGAATGACGAAGACCTTCTATGTATCTTCTATGTTCCTGTATCAGTGGTGGACGAAGTACACAACCCATGTACTTGAGTTAAAGTCGAGACACCCAAGGTAAAATATTCCTCCAGTAAAAGTAGAAGTTCCTCCCTTTAGACCTCCACTTGAGTAAAAGTACTAAAGTATTTACCTTCAAATGTACTTAAGTATAAAGTAAAAGTACTAAAAGAGTAATTCTGGCTCTGATGTCCTGTTATCATTTTTATAACCAGACTGGCTTCATGAACTCATTTCAGGTGAAAGTCCTCCAGCGTCTCTCTTGGTAAACCAGTCTTTTAATAGAACGTCATTAATTAGTGACGCTGACATCTATTAAAATGATCAGAAGCACAAAACACTGAAGGTAAACAGTTTCCATCAGGGAGAACCGAGTGGCTCTGAAATCACTTTTTACACACAAGCAAAGTTTCAGTTTCAGATTTATTTACAACTTAGTTCCAAGTTTAAGTTGAATAAAAACTGGCTTTAAACTCAGGATCACAGATGAGCTCCTTTACTATGTTGATCTGTAGGCGTCTGTTCATAAACATCAACCAGCCCAAACTCATTTACTATAAAATGAAATGGTGTTTGTAGAAATTCAGAAAAAAGCCGCGTCAGTCTCGACTGCATATGTGGACATATTTCTATATTGAGCTCTATTTACACAAAGTTAGGTTAGTTCATCATTTATGTTGAACAGACTCTCCCAAAGTTTTACGCTGCTGCGCTGACGTTGAACCGCGTGCTGCACTGGGTCGGTATGACCAACAGGTCAAAACCAGCTCTAAACAAAGTGACCGCTGGGCCCTGATTGGTGCTCTGGCTTTGCGCTTCTTTCGTTTTGACATGTTACGTTTTTATACACACAGAAACCAAAAGGAACGACAGATTTCTCAAAATGTAGGAGGAAAAAGTCGGATATTAGACTCTGAAATGTAGTGGAGTGAAAGGAAAAAGTCGCCCAGAACGGAGAAACTTCAGTACAGATACACCAAAAATACTAAAGTACAGAAACTCATTACAGGATCACCCTGAATGTGGAAATTTAACTGCAGCCTTAATTTTGGAATATTAGAATTATTTATATTTGATTATAGTAATATTCATGTCAAAACAAGTCTATTTGCTTTTAAAACTCTGCATTATTCCAAAATGATTCAGTTGAGTCTTGAAATTTGGAATTTTGGGCTGATGCCGATATCCAGTCATATATGCATGTGCCAGTGCCAAAGCACGAACAACTACACTACATTTCCAAAAGTTTTCACTCACCCATCCAAATGACTGAGTTCAGGTGTTCCAGTCACTTCCATGGCCACAGGTGTATAAAGCCGAGCCCCTAGGCCTGCAGACTGCTTCTACAGACATTAGTGAAAGAATGGGTCGCTCTCAGGAGCTCAGTGAAGTCCAGTGTGGTACCGTGATCGGACGCCACCTGTGCAGCAAGTCCAGTCGTGAAATTTCCTCACTACTAAATATTCCACAGTCCACTGTCAGTGGGATTGTAACAAAGTGGAAGCGATTGGGAACGACAGCAACTCAGCCATGAAGTGGTCGGCCACGTAAAATGACAGAGCGGTCAGCGGATGCTGAGGGGCATAGTGCGCAGAGGTCACCGACTTTCTGCAGAGTCAATCACTACAGACCTCCAAACTTCATGTGGCCTTCAGATCAGCTCAAGAACAGCGTAGAGAGCTTCATGGAATGGGTTTCCATGGCCGAGCAGCTGCATCCAAGCCTTACATCACCAAGCGCAATGCAAAGCGTGGAATGCAGTGGAGTGAAGCGCCGCCACTGGACTCTAGAGCAGTGGAGACGAGTTCTCTGGAGTGACCAATCACGCTTCTCCATCTGGAAATCTGATGGACGAGTCTGGGTTTGGCGGTTGCCAGGAGACGGTACTTGTCTGACTGCATTGTGCTGAGTGTAAAGTTTGGTGGAGGGGGGATCATGGTGTGGGGGTGTTTTTCAGGAGTTGGGCTCGGCCCCTTAGTTCCAGTGAAAGGAACTCTTAAAGCTTCAGCCCCAAGAGATTCTGGACAATTTCATGCTTCCAACTTTGTGGGAACAGTTTGGGGACGGCCCCTTCCTGTTCCAACATGACTGCCCACCAGTGCACAAAGCAGGTCCATAAAGACGTGGATGAGGCAGTTTGGTGTGGAGGAACTTAACTGGCCTGCACAGAGGAGAAGAAGAAGCAGCTTAGTAGATGTGTGTGTAGAAGAAGAAGAAAACCTGCTGCACATTGAACTGACATCATAAGACTGGCAGTCTCACTAATACAGCCTGCTGCAAGGTTTCAGTGTTCAAGTTTAATACTAAACTCACTTTTGTACTATATAATTTCAGTACGCAGGTGTGTTGGCTTGCCTGTAGCAGGCATGTGGCATAATTTGTGTTTTGGCTGCTAAAAAACTTTGTAACTTACCAGATTCAGTGACATTGTAGGGAACAATGTAATGAAGTTGAAACATTTCTTGTTTGGAACTACCTTTTATGCTGCAGGACATGATGGATGGATGGATGGATGGATGGATGGATGGATGGATGGATAGACAGACAGTACACTATATACAGATATATGAAAAGAACGTAGAGATAGATAATAGAGTAAAATATACTACAACAATAAACAATAAGGGTAATGTGCAGTATAAAAATACTAAGTAATTGCATGAATATTATGCAGGTGACTGTGATGGTGCCTGTGCCTCCTGTGAATGACTGACTATGGACGTATAGTAACGATGAATTTTTAATTTTTCTCACAGAGAAATCTGCTTAGACTCCTAATATAGTTCCTAATATGGGCATGACACTGACTACAGAATGATGCACGACTTCAGAGTCTTCTGAATCTAAACATTGTGAAAACACAGGTTTGCATCCCTAGTATAGTTCATATGTTGTCCTCTAGATGGCAGCGTTACTGCGCTTAATGCATCATCTGGCCTGACTACACAGTGACTCTGTTAACAAAGTGTGTATTCTGGATCTAAAGCTGTAGTATATGGTATTCATCTGGGTAGGAAGAGCGAAAGACAGATCCTGTATCCATATCTGTAGGATTATTTTCCCAGCCGTTTCCATGCCCTGTGCCCGGTTAGAGTTCATTCATTCCTCTCTTTCAAAACTGCTCCTTTTTTCAGCTTCAATTACATAAGAACGGCTCCAGAGTGGCCTCATCACTAATAAACTGCCAGCTTGGAAACCGTCCTCATGTTATATTCACTTGGTTTTTTTGATGGCTCCCCAGCTGAGTGTGCCAACTCCATCCCTCATCCTCTTTTCCTACGCTCCGCTCTGAGTGACGGAGAACTTCTGAGCATGTGTGTTGCATAATGGAACTCGTTTTACATTCATTCGCGACATCAAAGCTCCTCTTTGTGTCTGTGGGAAAGCCATCTCCGGCGGGCCGAAACACTGCCTTGGCCTTTCAGACTTCCACGCTGCCCTCCCTCCTCCTTCCAAATACCTCTATTTCTCTGTAGCCTTCTCCTCTGTTTTCATGTATCCCTCTCTTTCTCTCCAGGAGCCCCGCTGAGCTGTGCTCTGAGGCTCAGCTGCTGTCCTCTTACATCAGGATGACAGCCTTTTGATGTTTTTAGCTGCTTTTCTGCAAGGCACTTCAGAAAACTCTGCCTCTCTAAGGCCGGTGCCACTTCGGACATGACTGACCCTCGTTTTACTGACTTTTTCCCTCCTGTCCTTCCTCTCTTCCTTCTTCCTTTTCTCTTTCAACTCAGCACGCTGCCAAACGTCTGTCTGCACCCTTAAAACTCATTTGGAGTTATGCTACTGATGAAGCATCTTTGGATCTGTGAAGAACCTTTACATTTATGTTTATTAACAAACAATTTTACCCTAATCTCATATTTCTATATGGTCACTTATCATGCACAATAATGTTTTTCCCTTGAAGCCACAGAAAACCTGTAGATTAAAAACACATTATACCCTTGTTCACCCAACCCAGTTTTGCCCACCCAACCCAGTTTTGCCCACCCAACCCAGTTTTGCCCACCCAGCCCAGTTTTGCCCACCCTTGCCCACCCTACCCAATTTTGCCCACCCTACCCAATTTTGCCAACCCTACCCAATTTTGCCCAAATTTGCCCACCCAACCCAGTTTTGCCACACAACCCAATTTTGCCCACCCTTGCCCACCCAACCCAGTTTTGCCCACCCTTGCCCACCCTTGCCCACCCAACCCAGTTTTGTCCACCCAACCCAGTTTTGCCCACCCTACCCAGTTTTGCCCACCCTACCCAGTTTTGCCCACCCTTGCCCACCCTTGCCCACCCAACCCAGTTTTGCCCACCCAACCCAGTTTTGCCCAGCCTTGCCCACCCAACCCAGTTTTGCCCAGCCTTGCCCACCCAACCCAGTTTTACCACCCTTGCCCACCCAACCCAGTTTTGCCCACCCTACCCAGTTTTGCCCACCCTTGCCCACCCAACCCAGTTTTGCCCAGCCTTGCCCACCCTACCCAGTTTTGCCCACCCTTGCCCACCCAACCCAGTTTTGCCCACCCTACCCAGTTTTGCCCACCCTTGCCCACCCAACCCAGTTTTGCCCAGCCTTGCCCACCCTACCCAGTTTTGCCCACCCTTGCCCACCCTACCCAGTTTTGCCCACCCTTGCCCACCCTACCCAGTTTTGCCCACCCTACCCAGTTTTGCCCACCCTTGCCCACCCTACCCAGTTTTGCCCACCCTTGCCCACCCTTGCCCACCCAACCCAGTTTTGCCCACCCAACCCAGTTTTGCCCAGCCTTGCCCACCCAACCCAGTTTTACCACCCTTGCCCACCCAACCCAATTTTGCCCACCCGTCCCAATTTTGTCCACCCGTCCCAATTTTACACACACTTGCCCACCCAACCACTGATCGCACAAAGTCCCCATCTAGTACCCAAGGTTTAGCTGGATTAGATGGTGCCTCACCCACATTGTGTGAATACCTGATAAGATCTTATGCTTAATCTGGACTTTTATCACTTACAATGCAAATTACAGTACCGAATTGAACCACCTCAAATAGTCAACATGAATCAAAAGTCATAACATTATCCTTCCATTTTGCAAAATTATTTCGATTTATGAGGTGTTTTGAATCTGAAAGAGGTAAATTATGATTTGAGATCGACTTTGAGAGTTTCCTCCAGAAAAGTATAAGGTTTTTGAATAATCTGTGTCTGTGAAATCCTTGGAAGTCTGAAATGGTAACTTTACAGGAAAAGCGTTCTTTACATTCATTACATGACTTTGGGGAATTCCTGCTGGTCCTGTCATCGTGAAATGTTCACACAATATAAAGGGAAGCTGGCGTTTCAAATGATGTGCAAAAAACTGGAAGTTTGGATGTGATAGTTAAGCAGTAGAACCCGAGATGGAGTGTGTTACCGTGAAATAACATCACAGCCGTGATGTTGCTACGTCAGAGTAACGAGCTCCGCCCACTCGCTGCTCAGCCGGCAGTTCGTTCTCCAGCTCCTTACACTAAATTCCCAAACTGTCGTCACCACTGAGCAGCTTTTCAGTTTTCATTGTGTTTTCTATTGCGGTCTATTCAGTTTTATGGCTCAGTCTGATTTGGTCCGACTCTGAAGATCAGACACGTCTGGCGAATGGTGTTGGGTTCATTTCTGGCTGATTCCAGGTTGTTCAGCTGTTCTTCTGTCACAGCTGCCGACTGAAAAGCTGCTCAGTGGTGACGACAGTTTGGGAATTTAGTGTCGTCTCGTCTTCAGAGTCGGACCAAATCGGCTGTCGGTCAGATGTGACCTTAACAGTGTCCGTTTTCTGTTTGTGGCAAAGTAAGAAGTAAAAACGTTCAAATGGTTTGACAGCTGTCAGAGTCGTTGCTTAGCAACAGCGTCTCAGTGGAGTGACGCAGTGTTCATGAAAAACCTGTGATGTTCTGGTGAAATAACAGCGCAGTTAGACGCCTCTCGACCAATCAGCTCGCGTGGCCGGAACTGGCTGTTGTATAATGAGGGAATATTTCATGGAAAAGCAGAAGTAGTGCTTCTTATTCTTTGAGATGTTGTGGGCTTTGTGAAGAAAAGCCTTTCAGGTATTGCACGGCTGCAAGTATCCAGGTCTCAGTGCAGCTCTCCAGTAACCTCACACCCACTCATTTGTCCCCTCGCTGCTATCGGCTCAGCCGTATCTACATCTAGCCAACGTGAGAGGTGTAATGGACACTGGCTTTTCATTGTGAGGATCAGGTAAACACAGGGCCACTTCCTCATTAGACTAAACGACTGCAGTTGGAGCTGTTCGAGCATCTCCCTCATGGTAAACTCATTTGAGTTGTGAGGAGGGGCTGGATAGATTATGAAACAGTAATAATTTCCTCATTGCCTGAAACGGCCTATCCTGTCCCCCTCATGGGACCTGGCCGGTTATGCAAGCCCGTTTCGATCGCACTCCGAGTGGGGTTTCGTTTGCCGTGCAGAACTTGTTTACCACTTGTTTCATTGTTTGTAATTAGTGAGCTGTAAAATGGAGTTCACACAGCGACGTCCCTGAAGGCGACCATGAGACTGGAACGAGAGAGAGTGCAGAGAGAGAGAGAGAGAGAGAGAGAGAGAGAGAGTGAGAGTGAAAAGAGAAGAGAGAGAGAGAGAGTAGAGAGAGAGAGAGTGAGAGTGGAAAGAGAGAGAGTGAGACTGAAAAGAGAAGAGAGTGGGAGAGAGAGAACGAGAGAGAGTGAGAGTGGAAAGAGAGAGAGGGAGAGAGAGGGGGGGGAGAGAGAGAGTGAGAGTGGAAAGAGAGAGAGAGAGAGTGAGAGGAGAAAGAGAGAGTGGGGGGGGAGGGAGAGAGAGAGAGAGAGACAGAGGGGGGGAGAGGGAGAGAGAGAGAGAGAGAGAGGGGGGGGGGGGGGAGAGAGAGGGGGTGAGGGAGAGGGAGAGAGAGAGGGGGGGGGCATCTCCATCACTAGACTAAACTTTCCTGTGTCAAAGGCGATCAGCAATAATGAAGAGAGATGCTGTGCTGTGAATCACCTTAAAAAGACATTAGAGCCGGACTCGTCTGAAGCCTTTTGACGGTCTGTTGCAGTCGAGATGTCCTCTCATTCCGGTTATTCCCCGCCTCATGCAGTGAGGGTGACGTCTCTATCTCTATAATGTCTGCTTTGATCATTAAGCCCTCTGTTTAAAACGTACCTTAAGGCCGATTCTAATGAGTCATTTAAATCAACTGTTCTGCTTCAACTTTACCATCCTGTGTAAAATTGACCATAGATAATGACAACTGCTGCTGTGACACTTCCACTTTAGTTATGCCTGAGGCTGTTACAGTTTTTCTAATTATTTATTTCAGTTCCAGGACTCTGTTTGATATTATAATGACGAGTGTGATGAAAATCTCTATGCCTTCACCGCACGAAGTTCGGAAACACCTACCTTGTAATTTCACTCCCCGTCTTGAGTGTTTTTTCACTGCGTAAGGTACGGAATCCTCTGGCAACAGAAAAGTGGAACCGTGTTTCTTCCTTTGACTGTCGGTTCTGTACTGAAAGGCCTCATTTTGTGTTTTTTGGTAACGTCAACGTCAATTTAACGAAGTGTCATCACCAAACACTAATAACTGGCAAATAAGTGCACCAGTGAACTAGAACGATGTGTCGTTTGCTGTGGTTAGAGTTCACTAAGTTGGCATTGAGTACTTATAAGATTACGCTACTCTATGCAACTCTATTTTATGCTCACAGAGTGCTTAGAGTAAAATTGTAATTGTAGATACTTTGTGAGTGTGTGCATGCAGAGGGTGTAGTACAGAGGTCTTTAATTCAAATTCAAGGTCCAGTTAGAGAAAATGTCCTCAAGCGAAGGTCCAGAACATCATAATCATGACTCAGTGCCGTTTACTGTTTACTGAAGTAGCCGAGTAGGAATATCAGCATCTTATAAATCTTCATTTACTGAACATCAGATCAAATAAAGTCCAGTTCGGTCAGATTTCAACAACATTTACTGAACATCAGATCAAATAAAGTCCAGTTCGGTCAGATTTCAACAACATTTACTGAACATCAGATCAAATAAAGTCCAGTTCGGTCAGATTTCAACAACATTTACTGAACATCAGATCAAATAAAATCCAGTTCGGTCAGATTTCAACATTTACTGAACATCAGATCAAATAAAGTCCAGTTCGGTCAGATTTCACCAACATTTACTGAACATCAGATCAAATAAAGTCCAGTTCGGTCAGATTTCAACAACATTTACTGAACATCAGATCAAATAAAGTCCAGTTCGGTCAGATTTCACCAACATTTACTGAACATCAGATCAAATAAAGTCCAGTTCGGTCAGATTTCAACAACATTTACTGAACATCAGATCAATTAAAGTCCGGTTCGGTCAGATTTCACCTACATTTACTGAACATCAGATCAAATAAAGTCCAGTTCGGTCAGATTTCACCAAAATTTACTGTCAGTTTCCTCTTTTTAGATCACGTCATGTGGAATAACTTCCCTCTGACTCACTTTCTTCTCTGACTGCTGTTTCTCTCCTCGACCCTCCCCTGTGTGGCGTCACTCACTCGAGTCTCAGAGCTCATCGTAATGCACAGATCTGATTGGCTGAGTAGCGTCACGTGTGATATTTACAATGCATGTGATTGGTCTGTGAGTCTACTGGGCAGCTAAATTGGTACTGTAATGACTAGAAATGATACACCAATTAAAATACGACCACCCTGTGTAAATGAATGCTCCATGGTCTATCAGTTACAGATCCAGGTCCGCATAGGACATCTCGACTCGGACCGCGGGCCGCCTGTTAGTGACCTAGTGACCAGGGTGGGAGGGAAAACAAAGTCGCTGCTTGGGTAGGGATTCCGTCAGTGGCTGGTCGCGAGTCTTAGAGGCTGGCATGTCAGGTCCTCCTCAACGTCTCCGGTGGCGGGTGGGGCCACCTCAACTTCTCCAGTGGCCGGCGGGGCCTCTGCAACCTCTCCGGCGCCAGTGAGGAGAGGGGAAAGGAAGCAAGCTCCAAGCCCTCTCGCAGTTGGGATGAGAGGGGAAAGAAGGGGTGCTCCGAACCTCCTCGGAGCGGGGACGGGAGGGGAAAGGAGGTGTGCTCTGAGCACTTCTTGGAGCAGAGATAGATGGAAGGGGAGAGAAGGGGAGCTCAGAGCAGGAAGGAGAGGGGGAAGAAAGGCTTCAGTCCTCCTTGGAGGCTCCTGACCATCTGACCAGAATCCACCTATTGCTTCTCAAGCTGCCTCCAGTGCTTTGCAGCATCCTGAAAGACAGCCTGCAGCTCCCACCAGCCAGCCAGGTGCAGGTGGACTGGGGTCTTGACGGCCTCTTCTTCTGTGGCGAAGACTCCCTCAGTGTGTTGGCATCCTCCTCCTGGGTTTCAGCACCAATGCTGCCCCGGGCTAGGGATTCAGTGTTGCAGCAGCCATGCTGTATTTTCACACCAAGTAAATGCACCCTCAAACAAACCAAAACCAAAGACACACTCCTCAGTGGCTTAAGATAGACTTTTCCGTCCTTGTTAAAGTAAGTTTTTCAGCTCTGTCCCGCTGCTCCGCCTCCTCGTCACCGCCCCCAGCTCACAGCTCGGCCGCCCAGGTCGATCGTGAGGTCTAATGAAGCGCCCTTGCTGCAGACCAGGGTTCGGGGCCTGGGCAGCAGAGCATGGCACTCGCTCCTTGGACTCGTGCCTCTCGTGGCCCGGCACCATTGTCTTCCTCCTCTTGCTGTCGCTCACATCACTCGGCGGAGGTCTGGCTTTGCACTCCATCGCCCACCTACTCGCGGCTCTTTCCCTGGGAAACTGCATGTTTAAATGTGCAGCTCAGACCCTTCTCTCTCTACTCAATTCATCACTGGTCAGTTCCTGACCACAGAATCACTGTTGACCAATTATTTGGATGGTGCAACATCTTCAATACAGCAGTGGCTTGGTAGTGTGCTAGTACAAGTGTATCAGTAGTATTGCGGGGGTTTTGCACCGGTCAGTGAGAATGGTCTACAACCTAAAAATATCCAGCCATGAGTGCAAGAGTGGCTGTATGGACAGAAACTGACCGTATATTCTTCAACATTACACCAGCGAAGATCTACAGGGTAGATGTTTTGGGTGAAGTGGTTGGTGAGTGTCGTTCAAATACATTGTAGTACTTTATTTATCCATCCATAGTACTTTAGAAAATGCTACCCTGCATACGTACTTGCTTATTTGAGTCATATTTTAATCTGATACCACAGTGGCACAAACTCGTGTGCTAGTTCGCTCTTCTCTCTCTGTCTCCTGCACGTTCGCTGTCTCCCCCAGAGGCAGTCGGCATGTGTGTTGCCCACAGCGTTTGTTTAAGGGGGTGTGAAGTGTGTGGGCGTCAGGCGAAGCCATGCACCACCCTGCAAAAGCTTTCATGTAGGTCTAATAAAGATTGTGCAGTATAGAGCACCAAAAATACCAGATTACTGTGGTTTATGTAAGGATAGTTGGCATAGCAGGATAGATAGATAGTTAGACAGACAGACAGACAGGCAGACAGACAGACAGATAGATACTTTATTGATCCTGAAGGAAATTTAGCAACCCAGTATCAGTCACACAACACAGGACAGTAATAATAATTAGAATGAAACTATATAAAAACAAGAATAAACACAAAAACACATCTACAGGCATAAATACAGATAGAAATATACAAAAATCTGCAGTAAGATCTATAACCTGACATGAGAAAGGCAGTGGAATAATATATAATATATATATAATAGCATATAATGACAGTACTGAATAAACATGTGCATATACCCTTACTGAAACAAAGTGTCCAGGTGTGCAAGATGTGCAATAGGGGCAACAGAAAGTGCAATATGTGCAGTAAGTTGTCCAGATGGGTAAAATAAACCTGAAAATGATTTGGCATGAGATTCAGATTCAGTCCTCATCTCTCCTCTTCTCCTGTGTTCAGTGGAGGAGGGATTTTTCACGGTTTTGGCGAGGCCCATTATTACTTAAATAATATTAATACTACTTATGCTGTAACCTTGTGGCAACAGTTTAGGCATGGCCCTTGACAAGACTGTGCTTCTGTGCACAAAGCAGCTCCATAAAGACATGGTTTGAGGAGTTTGGTGTGGAGGAACTCCAGTGGCCTGCACAGAGCCCTGACCTCAACCCCACTGAACACCTTTGGGATGAATTGAAATGTAGGCCCTCTCGTCCAACATTGATGCCTGAATGCTCTTTTGACTGAATGGGCACAAATGGGCACTCGTAGAAAGTCTTACCAGAAGAGTGGAGCTGTTGTAGCCACAAGGGAGGGGCCAACTCCATATTGGTTTTGGAGTAGGATGTCCAGCGAGCTCATATAGGTGTGATGATCAGGTGTCCGCATACTATTGGCCACATTATGTGTTCATTAAGCTTTATTTAAATCCAGTAGCGTTCACCCCTACTGGATGCACCATGGCAGGCAGCGTCCAAAAACCATTGAAACTACTGTTTTTAACGGAGTTACGCCCACTGGCACCGACACTCCATGTCGATGCACGCCAGTATTCCATGGCTCTAAGGACTGTTCAGTTTCTCAGTGCGTGACAACGTCCCCCGCAGCAATTTCCAATTAATACATCCAATTAAAGCAATATTGGGATCGTAGTAAGCCACAGTAGATCACATGTGGCTTGAAATTTGAAAGGCAGCCAGTCTTTTAGGTAAACAGACACGTTTATTCAGTGTAAAACTGGCTTTTATCTGCTTTGTCTGCTGGTATTCTAGCAGACAAAGCAGATAAAGTGATGCTTCTCGATGCTGCGCTACACGTTGCGGTGGCCTTTAGCCTGCCATCTGACTCTGGGTGTTGAAATATTGCAGCCAAAGGCTTCGTTGGCTCTTACGATTCTTCAGTACACTGATGTTCTGTTGTGAATTGTGTAATGGGTACTTGATGAAAATCGGATTCTTTGTCCCACCCTAGGTCACCTGCCTTCAGGACTTCTTTGGCGATGAGGACATATTCATCGCGTGCGGACCCGAGAAGTTCCGCTACCAGGACGACTTCCTTCTGGACGAGAGCGGTGAGGGGCATTTGCATGCTTTTTTTCCATCACCTCACTTCTGTGGCAGTAAATGTAAATAAAAGCACACCTGAGCGTTTTCCCTCCATTCTCTCTGGCTTCATTTCAAACAAAACAGAAGCCCGTCCTTCCACTTCAGGCATACTTAGAGCTCATCAGCGTGGGCTGTGTGTGGGATAAAGCCTCCCTCTACCCATGTCTGATCTCTTTGTCCCCCCTATCAGCCCGTTCCTGCCCTCCTCTGCACTCCACACCGTCACTTTCAACAGGAGAATGAAAGCCTTGTTCCAATTAGTTCCCAACTCCAAGCCATGTATTGTGCTCATGTGTAGGTCCATTAAGCCGGTCTTCATCTCTACCCACATGTGCTGGGTGAGACTTCTTTCTCTGATTGGTCTCTCCATCAGTTCCGGCTCCAGTGGCTCCACTGCCGCTCTGCTCCCCTCTGTTCCTCTTTGACAGGTCAGGAAATGAGCAGCTGCGTGTGGTCCTGGCACGCATCCCTCAGTGAACCCCACACAAGCTCTGTGTGTGTGTGTGTGTGTGTGTGTGTGTGTGTGTGTGTGTGTGTGTGTGTGTGCGCGAGAGTGCGAGTGCAGAGACAAAGCCAGGCTGCCGCTGCTGCTCCTCCCAGCTTAAATAATGGGAACACTCTGATGAGCAGCTGTCCCAGTTTGTGGAAGTGTGTATGGAGTTAGGGGCCTTTTGAAAAGCCAACTTTCACTGTTGCTCTATCTCAGCAAAGTCTGTTCGACATAAAGCTTGGAATATTTGTGTGAAAACTGCAGGAACCAACACCATAATTTCCCAAATGTTGGTTCGGCTTGCATCAGGTTCATAGTCTCCTCATGGTCTCCTACTTCTTGTGCAGGGTTTGCGCAGAAAACATATCTTGCCTAATGAAAACATCTTAAATCGAAAATCTGATCAATACGGAACATTCCACTGAATTAGCTCAAACTGCAGTCCCACAGTAAAAAAAATAAAATAAAATAAATAAATAAATAATAATAAAAAAAAATTATATATATATATATATATATATTTTTTTTTTTTTTTTTTTTTTTTTTTTAATCAATTAAGTATTCAGAGCTTATGCCCATATTAAGATATGCATCCTTCTCAGAATCTGTGTCTTTATCTTTAATCCTGATTGTATATGTGGCAAAAATCTCAAAGCATACAATGAGATCACCTGATATTATATGTTTCCTCAGGGCAACAAACTAATTTTCCTCACTGTATAATAAAGTTATATGTACTTAAAGACAACAATAGGGTTAACAATAAGTGGAGGAGTTTGAGTAAGTCAATAAAATGTATATATACTTGGTCATTCTGTCTCTCAGTGGACACATTTTTAACGTCCAGTGTCAGTATTTTTGTTACGAGAATTTGCAGAAATGTGTTTGCTGCCTAGAAGGTCTTGTGTTGCCACAGGGCAGGTCTCACCGCTTTAGAGAACACGGCTCTGTATCATTTCTCTTGTCACACGATGTTGCCTTGAGGCCGTCAGTTATTCCAAAAGCTCTCCGGCACACATTTCTGTATTGTTTTTTAATTTAATATTCGGGTTCGTAAAAAAAAAAATTAAGAATCATCTCAAGCAGGAAAAGTAAACTGAATATTTTTTTGATTTCTGTCATAATCTGTGCAGTAGAGGGTCAGATTGTGAGATATTTGATATATTTATGAATTGTTTATTCCTTCCGAGTGCTATCTATTACCTCTCGTTAGCATTACTATAGCCCAATTAATTACGCAATATCTATATAATAACAAGCAGCAGTGCAGTCGGCTAATGAGGTTTAGACAAATATGTTCTTGCTAGATTTGGCTCTGAATCTAAATACAGATGAGACGTTTTCCTGGATGCAGTTTGTGAGTGAGATCATTAGAAACATCACTTTATATGAGTCAGTGGACATATACACTATATTTCCAAAAGTCCTCACCCCCCATCAAAATCACCGAACTCAGGTGTTCCAGTCACTTCCACGCCCACAGGTGTATAAAGCCGAGCCCCTCGGCCTGCAGACTGCTTCTACAGACATTAGTGAAAGAATGGGTCGCTCTCAGGAGCTCAGTGAATTCCAGCGTGGTACCGTGATCGGACGCCACCTGTGCAACAAGTCCAGTCGTGAAATTTCCTCACTACTAAATATTCCACAGTCCACTGTCAGTGGGATTATAACAAAGAGGAAGCGATTGGGAACGACAGCAACTCAGCCACAAAGTGGTCGGCCACGTAAAATGACAGAGCGGTCAGCGGATGCTGAGGGGCATAGTGCACAGAGGTCACTGACTTTCTGCAGAGTCAATCACTACAGACCTCCAAACTTCATGTGGCCTTCAGATCAGCTCAAGAACAGCGTAGAGAGCTTCATGGAATGGGTTTCCATGGCCGAGCAGCTGCATCCAAACCTTACATCACCAAGCGCAGTGCAAAGCGCCGCCACTGGACTCTAGAGCAGTGGAGACGTGTTTTTTTTTTGGACAATTTCATGCTCCCAACTCTGTGGGAACAGTTTGGGGACGGCCCCTTCCTGTTCCAACATGACTGCACACCAGTGCACAAAGCAGGTCCATAAAGACACGGATGAGCCAGTTTGGTGTGGAAGAACTTGACTGGCCTGCACAGAGTCCTGACCTCAACCCCATAGAACACCTTTGGGATGAATTAGAGTGGAGACTGTGAGCCAGGCCTTCTCGTCCAACATCAGTGTCTGACCTCACAAATGTGCTTCTGGAAGAACGGTCAGAAATTCCCATAAACACTCCTAACCCTTGTGGAAAGCTTTCCCAGAAGAGTTGAAGCTGTTACAGCTGCAAAGGGTGGGCCGACATCATATTAAACCCTATGGATTAAGAATGGGACATCACTCAAGTTCTTCTGCGTGTAAAAAAACAGACGAGCGAATACCTTTGGCATCGTTTTGGCTACAGAGACATCATTTTGCTCCTAAACATCTTTTTTGTTTGAAATATCCTGCCGGCTAAAGCTCCACCACAGCCCCCAGTTCTCTTCAACACAGGTCAGGAAAGTGCCAAGTACCCATCTCTCCTGCACTTTCTTTCATCTCTCCAGCCGTTTGGCTACGCCTCTCTCCCTCTCCTGACTCTGATATCTGTCTCTTCATCCCAAAGGCCTTTTCAGGATGGTTACACATTTTTCTGAGCTTAACAGCTTCACAGTTGAGTAGCTGGACTCTCAGCCCTGTCTGTCTCTCTGCCCTCTCCACGCTCCAGTGGATGGAGGTCCAGCAGGATCACTGCTGTAGAGCTTTCAGAAGCAGCACGGATGTTCATTGTCCCATCCTCACCCCCAGTCCTCCACTACCCCACAGTCCTCTTCAGCTCAAACACAGTAAAACAGAAGAGTTTGCACTGCACCCTGCAGACTTAATCAAATCAGGAGAGTACATTGTGGCCACTCAACCATCTTATCTAGGCTTCCACTCTGACGCCTGCCACAACTCTGTTTCAGTCACTTTTAATAACTGTCAGATGTCATGGTGTGTTAGGAAAATAGAGGAAGTCAATCATAGGGGGAAACCTAATTAAAAAAGCATTAGCATGGGGCCACATGAACATCTAATGAGCTCTGACGATCAGAAACGCGCAGAACATATGAAGCATGCCGACGGCAAGACTGATGGAGCCAAACAGACAGCCTGCGAAGGCTATCATTTCCCTATAGGAATCCCATTTATTACTGGCCACCAGTGGTAGATGAAGTACACAAACCATGTCCTTGAGTTAGAGACCCCCCAAGGTAAAATATTCCTCCAGTAAAAGTAGAAGTTCCTCCCTTTAGACCTCCACTGGAGTAAAAGTACTAAAGTATTTCCCTTCAAATGTACTTAAGTATAAAGTAAAAGTACTAAAAGAGTAATTCTGGCTCTGATGTCCTGTTATCATTTTTATAACCAGACTGGCTTCATGAACTCATTTCAGGTGAAAGTCCTCCAGCGTCTCTCTTGGTAAACCAGTCTTTTAATAGAACGTCATTAATTAGTGACGCTGACGTCTATTAAAATGATCAGAAGCACAAAACACTGAAGGTAAACAGTTTCCATCAGGGAGAACCGAGTGGCTCTGAAATCACTTTTTACACACAAGCAAAGTTTCAGTTTCAGATTTATTTACAACTTAGTTCCAAGTTTAAGTTGAATAAAAACTGGCTTTAAACTCAGGATCACAGATGAGCTCCTTTACTATGTTGATCTGTAGGCGTCTGTTCATAAACATAAACCAGCCCAAACTCATTTACTATAAAATGAAATGGTGTTTGTAGAAATTCAGAAAAAAGCCGCGTCAGTCTCGACTGCATATGTGGACATATTTCTATATTGAGCTCTATTTACACAAAGTTAGGTTAGTTCATCATTTATGTTGAACAGACTCTCCCAAAGTTTTACGCTGCTGCGCTGACGTTGAACCGCGTGCTGCACTGGGTCGGTATGACCAACAGGTCAAAACCAGCTCTAAACAAAGTGACCGCTGGGCCCTGATTGGTGCTCTGGCTTTGCGCTTCTTTCGTTTTGACATGTTACGTTTTTATACACACAGAAACCAAAAGGAACGACAGATTTCTCAAAATGTAGGAGGAAAAAGTCGGATATTAGACTCTGAAATGTAGTGGAGTGAAAGGAAAAAGTCCAGAACGGAGAAACTTCAGTACAGATACACCAAAAATACTAAAGTACAGAAACCAATTACATTTACTCAGATACTCAGTTACTGTCCAGCACTGCTGACCACACAACAACCGCTTATAGCATGCTGGCACTCGTGTATTATTATATTGCCTCTGAAGTTATAAAATAATTTTCATTTAAGAAGCAAAGCACTTCACCCCAGTGACGTGGGGTTTGGATAGGAGGATATACTGTGCATCCGTCCACACGATGACAGCATTTCCCCTTATACTTTAAACCTAAAGGGTCCACAGTACTTTGCGTAAATCAGAGACCACCCTTTGTTTATTTCACTTACAGTCTAAAGGGCCATTTAATTACAAGTTGTTGCTTTTTCAGCATCAGGGAAAAATGAAACCATATATTTAACAGAAATGCACTCAGACGCCTCAACAGCTAAATACACTGTATGGCCAGTGTTATCAAACCTATATGAGCTTGTTAGACATCCCATCCTACACCCCACTCCGCTGAGAAGGCTTTCCACAAAGTTTTGGAGAGTGTCTCTGGGAATTTGTGGCCATTCAGTCAAAAGCACATTGGTGAGGACAAGAGGCCTGGCTTGCAGTCGACATTCCAATTCATCCCAATGGTGTTCAGTGGGGTTGAGTTCAGGGCCCTGCAGGCCACTGGAGTTCCTCCACACCAAATTTGTCAAAAATTCTTCATGGAGCTGCTTTGTGCACAAGGACATGGTCATTCTGCTTGCAAATTTAAGTAATTATCTAAAATGTCTTTGCATTAACATCACCCTTTCAGTGGAACTAACCCTGAAAAACAGCCCCAGCCCATCATCCCTCCTCCACTAAACTTTACTGTTGGCACTGTGGATTCTAGTAGGTAGTGTCTCATGGCATCCACCAAACCCAAAATAGTCCATCAGACTTCATCAGATAGCGACGCATGATTCATCAAGTGCTTCCATTTCATAATAATAACACTTACAGTTGTCCGGGGCAGACCTAGCAGGGCAGAACTGATTTGCGGTAGAGGTGGCATCCTATGATGTCACTGAGCTTTTCAGGTCAACCCATTCTACTGCCAGTGTTTGTCTGTGGACATATTCTTGGCTATTTGTTTGATATTATGTACCTGTTAGCAATCACTGTGGCTGAAACTCAATGATTAGGAGAAGTGTCCACATACTTTTGGCCATATAATGTACCTCCACACTAGTGATCCACAACGTAACCTGCAGGGTTGAGGAATGAGGCCAGGAGTCTTTGAGATGTGATCAATGCCTCGCATGTAAAGATGCATTAGGCCTCTCAAAGTAGCCTGTCAGCAGGGGGTTAAAACTGTCTGCAGCTACTTCTGGGAGATCCGGAGTGACTCCGTGCCCTTCAGGCTTTCTCTCCTAATTGACTGTGACATTTGCTGTCTTACACGGTGTCAGAAACTTAATGCGCTCTCATCTGAATTCATTACGTCCCCAAAGTGATTGCTGCGAAAAGCCAAATGGGAAAAACAAATCAGATGCAATAAACAAAACAAGAAAAAGTCAGAAAAGTATGATATTTGAATACATTATGAGCAATAACAGGAGATACGGTGTGGTGCAGACCCAGCCTTCACCTTCAGACCCTGCAAGATTAAGAGTCTTATTTGAAGCGAATGCTCTTCTGTGGTAGGGATGCGATCAGACTCTGTCGGGTCCAAAGTAAATCTCTTTCTACAAGGAGCTGTTTTTCATCAAACGCGGGATTAGATGAGTCCCCCGGCTGACGATTACGTCTGTGCGCTGCAGTCTCACAGTATATTTCTATACACTTCCAGGGGATTGGAAAAATTCAACCAAACTCCTTGGGTCAGGCCAATGTGTGAGCATTAGCAGAGATGATAATACAGTAGCCACCATTGATAAAGGGGAGAAAATTTAGGTAAAAAGAACCTGATGCTGCACTGAAAGTACAGGAGAAATCTACCTTTACAAACCCCAATGAAAAAAAAAAATCTTAAATAACACATCAGTCACCGTTGTTGATGCCCTGCATTTAGTGCTTTGTGCAAACTCTCTTTGTTGGGATAATGGCACTGAGAGCTCAGTGTACTAATCTTTTTTTGTGCCAGTTTCTGGCACAGAACAGACACTTTGTGCCTGCCTGTTGTGTATCAACTGGTGTACTTGTATAAATGTGCAGTTTAAGGCTCATGTGCATGGACAAATGCAAAAATTCTATCCCTCATGCATATGCATTTGACAGTGGGCCACACAAAGCATGGGTGGAGATACTGTACATATAGCTGTTGTCTGAACAAAACCTCGTATCTCCAAAATGGTAACTTTATAGGAGAAGGTTGGTCAGTGTAGTGGATAACATCTGTCTTCTATGCTGTAGACTGGGGTTCAGTGCCCCGCCTGGGTAAACACCCTACACTGTACCAAGAGTCCTTGGGCAAGACTCCTATCACCACCTTCACCTACCTGTGTAAAATGATCAAACTGTAAGTCGCTCTGGATAAGAGCGTCTGCCAAATGTCATAAATGTGCTAAAAAGAAGGAACAACGCATTTTACTTTTAATGTAAGTCAATGGAACCAGAATTTTTACCAGGTAATTTTGGGTCATTTAATGTTTTCCGTTCATCACGGAATTTGCAAACAATGTAAAGGGCAACAGGTACTTTCTAATTATGTCAAAAACTGAAAAACAAAAGGAAAAGATTTTGTTCCAACTACAGTAAAATTTATAGATGTTTAGTTTCAGCAGCTAGCAAACCTTCCTGGATCCGGCCCTTGATATGACGGAAGGGCTTTTGTGGTCTGAGGATCTTCAGAGCGAAGCCGTCTGGAGCGATATGCTCCTGGTAGGGTCTCTCAAGGCGAACAGGTCTGGAATGAAGACCTATGAGGAATGAATCCTCCATGACAAAGGCACGCAGAAAACCGTGTGCCCTGCCAGGGAGAGGGTACCTCTGGAATCAGGCTTGGGGTAGTGTTCCTTGGTGAGCTCCTAGTGGCCGGGCAGCCCACATAACCTGGCCGGGCTCAGCCCGAAAAAGGCAACATTGGGGGACCATATGGGCACACCGCCCACAAGGTCCAGCATGGGGGACCGGTGCAGTGCCGTATAGGTAGTGGGAGATGGCGAGGATGCCCTGGACAGCATGGACCCCTGCGGCAGAAATTGGCTCTTGGTACGCTGAATGTAAACTCACTGGGAGGGAAAGAGCTGGAAAATTTCACCTATACACACTAGTGAACACACACACTAGAGGGCAGTGAGCACGCTTGCCCGGAGCAGTGGGCAGCCCTATCCACAGCGCCCGGTCAGCAGTTGGGGGTCAGGTGCCTTGATCAAGTGTCTACTATTAGCTCAGGGGATCAAACTGGCGACCTTCTGGTCACAAGACTGGTTCCTTACAGCCCACGACTGCCCCCAAGCCGCAAGCAACACACTGTTCAAACTCTTGGGACCAGATATACTGTATGTGTGTGTGTGAGAAGATGAGGTGAAGGGGCTGCATGCCGTCTGTGTTATTGTTTCACCTTGTTTTACACCCATGTAGAATGTTTTCATCACTTAACTGTCACTTTCTGTTTTGTCTCAAGCTTTTTATTGGCTCCATAATTTTGCTGCAACTTTTAAACCCTTTGCTTCACAAGCTCACGGGTATAGGCATTAGTCTCCACCTGGGCTCATAAATGCATCTACATGAGGTTATTGTTTCTATTTTCTGATTATTACAACACTCAACATTATAAAAATACAATATTTGAAGCAAAAGTTCATTGCTTATAATGTTCTGATGCTCCAGCCATCAGCTAATGATTATAGCGCACTAGCAACAAGCTGGCATGCTGGTCACAATACAATAATAAACTATAATATTTACGGCATTTGGCACTCTTATCCAGAGTGACTTAAGAGTGTGATCATTTTACACAGGTAGGTGAAGGTGGTGTTGGGAGTCTTGCCCAAGCACTCTTATTGGTATAGTGTAGGGTGGTTACCCAGGCGGGGCATTGAACCCCAGTCTACAGTGTAGAAGGCAGAGGTGTTACCCACTACACTATCCAACCATCACATGGTTGCTGCTTTACAGTTCAGTATGTGGTATTGTTACATCTTTAGAGAATGTTTTTCATAAGGATTCGTGAGCAAGTCCAAGCCAATAAACAGTAAACAGTCACTTTTTCACACCCTTTATTGCTTATGTTGGCCAGGAGTGCCAGTAAGCAATTAAAGTGATTAAAAGGCTGCTGTTATGTCATCTAAATGAGATGTGACTACATTTTAAAGATGTAAATCTGTTGTGGAAAAACATTATTTGCCAGATTATCTGTTAATTGCGTGTTCTTGCTCTTCTTGTGTAACAGAATGCAGGCTGATGAAATCGTCCTCCTATGGGAAAAGTCTTTTGAGCAGAGCATCTCCCAGGAGTGTGACGCTGACCAGGCACAGCAAGTCCCCCACTGGGTCAGGTAGGATATGAGCATCTGTATGTGTGCGTTTCAGTAGTAATTACATCACATGTATTACGCCAAATTGCTTTTTCACCCACTCACACTTGATTGAAATATAATCAAATGAATGAGTTACATAACCTGGTGATTTAATAACAAAAGATATTTGCCCTTAACTGACCAGCCTGAACTCTATTTGGAAATTATGTCACAAACCTTTATACTGTACTGTGCAAAAGTCAGAGACCACGCCTTCATTTGCTTAATTTCCAGTAAAAATAAAACAGCTATTCGCTTATTCATTTGTCAGGATTAGATAATCCACTTAATTAAAGGAGAAGTCAAAGGAAAAAAAACAGGAATTTGCAAAACTAGAGTTTAAAACATTATGAATGTGGAGACATCTGTGCAAGACCTGCTAGACCACCAAAGCTGCCAGTACGTCGGTTTTTCATCTTGGGAGAGAATTAAGCTCCACTTTTGCTGCAGATCTGAAAACATCTAAAGGTGTTTCTGTCCATCGTTCCACTGTGAGAAGATGACTCAGCGCTGTGGGTCTGAAAGGACGTGTAGCTGTTAAGAAGACATTATAGAGAAGAGGAAATGGGCTCTCAGAAAAATGGACTGGCCACCCCGGAGTCCAGACCTCAGCATCACTGAATGGGTTTGGGATTACTTGGATTGTGAGAAGCAGAAAATCCCAATCGACTTTTAGGACTGAACTTTGGAGCCTCCTGGTAATATGTTTAGTCGTTGAGGCTTCTTTTTTTTTGTTTTTTGTTTTTCTGTTAAATATGTTTTCTGCTTGCTGAAAAATGACAGAGACACACTGAACAAGAGAAATAAACCCACAAATGTAAGAATTTTCTGCAATAATCACTGTTTTATCTTAGTTTAATGTCGTTTCAGTGTATTATGGTCCTTTTCTTCATAACAAGCTTAAAAACATTGCTTACAGCATGCTGATATCTCGGCAGCTAACTACCTAACTTTCCTGTTCCACCTTAAATAGTCCAGCAGTTCTGACACCTGAAGCGCCAGAAAGTAACTGCTGCTCCATTTAAGGTGGAACGGGAAAATTCTCAAGAACCTGGAGAATCTCTGACTTCAGCTTCATATCACTGAAGAATTAGGGGGGGTGATAATAAATAACTGCCCCCCTCTTTGAAGGCGTATGATCCCTAAATGTAACTAAAGCCCAGCAGTGAGGAGCTGAACTTTCCCCTCCTCTGCTGTCCCTGCAGACGGGCAGGGTCGCCTACAGAGCGGCGCTAGTAGCTGTTAATGAAGTGATGCTCTTTTATTAGAGGGTCTCATTTCAGAGGAAGATCTCAACCACTGCCCTGTAGCTCAGTTCAGAGGGGCAACACTCAAAAACAAGGGGTAGGGGTAAGAAGAAGAAATGGGACTGGGCTTTAATGGCCATTTTGACACAAAAGTAGATGAATCAAGTAGAGTCTCTGACTTTTCACAGACCTCTGTGTCCACCAGCATGTAGACACCTGTGTGTCCAGTGCTTCCTGTGAAATCAAGAGTAATTAAAAAGGAGCTTGTCACCTTTTTCTGCAGTAAAGTGAAGGCTTTACACTAGATGTGAGGATTTAATTGTGTTCAGCCACAAGAGCATTAGAGAGATCAGGTACCGATGTTGGATGATTGGTTCTGGATCACAAACAGCACTCCAACCCACCTCAAAGCTATTAAATGGAGCTCCATCATTCAGAGAGCGCAGTTCCACTGCTCCACAGCCCAGTGCTGGGGGGCTTTATTCCCCTCCAGCCAACAACTGCCGTTGGACATGGTGACCTTAAGCTCATGCAGCTGCTCCAGAGCATTGCATTGTATTAGCACTGCTTTTCTATGGAGATTATACAGGGTGATTCACTCGAAAGAGGCCTCGAATATTCTGTAATAACTCTCTCTAGGATGAAGCAGTCTGAACCGAACAACATGCAATGAGATCCTCAGTATGTGGAGCTTTGAACAAGCCGGGATGCCCCTGCGTCGGAGTGATGCATTAGGCACCGGTCAGCAGTTGTGACGTTTAACCTGGTGCACCTGGTTCCAGGTGCAGACCCCCATACCCCTTCATGTGTCTGGCAGAAAACAGAGATCACTTCCAGCATTGCAAGTAATGCAATCAATTATACATACGTCGAGGTATGTAGCATATTTTTTTTGGTTCAGATTGCGTCGTCCTAACCGGAGTTACAGCAGAATATTCGGGGCCTCTTTCAAGTGAATCTCCCTTTAAAAGCTGTGCATATGCAACTGAACACCTGTGGCAGCAATGTGTGCATCTTAATGCAGCTGATTTCACTAATTAGAAGGAACCTGGATACTTTTGCACTGATTTCAGAAGCCAGCCAGGGGTGAGATATGTATGTAGTCCAAGCTTGAATGTTGCAGCGGAGAGTTTTTAGCATTGAAGGAGTGTCGTTGGCTCATTTACTCTCTCTGTTTCTTTCTCACACACACACACCAGCCAAACCAAAAGCCTTCGTTAAAATATTAATACAAAACAAACGTCTGGTTTGTCACAGATTTTTCACGAACACTGCATCACTCCACTGAGACGCCGTTGCTTAGCAACGACTCCGACAGCTGTAGGAGACGCTCGAGCCATCTGAACGTTTTTACTTCTTACTTTGTCACAAACAGAAAACGGACACTGTTAAGATCACATCTGACCGACAGCCGATTTGGTCCGACTCTGAAGACGAGACGACGCTAAATTCCCAAACTGTCGTCACCACTGAGCAGCTTTTCAGTCGGCAGCTGTGACAGAAGAACAGCTGAACAACCTGGAATCAGCCAGAAATGAACCCAACACCATTCGCCAGACGTGTCTGATCTTCAGAGTCGGACCAAATCAGACTGAGCCGTAATTAGTTATTAGTTTATTAGTTTTTATTCCAATTTTGTTCAGTATGGAGAGATATTTGTTCCAAGTGCGGTCACTGCAGAGGTAAAGTGCCAAATGCAGTGCACACAGGACACTACTGTCCATCTTATTTATACTTTCAAATGTGACTTTGGTTGAAGTTGCACATCTGTAGGATTATTGTGAGCGTTTTGATATTTACAGAGTTTCCAGCAACAACCTGGCTGCAGAAACCAGAAAGAAAAGATGAAGGTAGAGTGCAGTTTTGTGTTTCTGTGTGATTATTGTTATTATTATCAAATAATAATGATAGTAATAATAATAATAATAATAATAATAATAATAATAATAATAAACATTTTACTGGTTATATGAATTTCTTTTTAAAATCATCTTTCAGTTTTTGCCCTAATCTGAAAACGTCTCTTGCGTGTGTAAATTTCATGATGAATGGACTAAATGAAACTCAAAAAGACTTGGAAAGACGTCTGGTTCCATTGACTTACGTTACAAGTAAAGTAGGTTTTTTCCTTTTCCTGTAAAGTTTTGGAGATACGAGGTTTTCTTCTGACAACAGCGAAATATGAGTATAACTGATTGAATAGAGTGTTTGTCACTGTCATTATTTAACAGAGCATTAAAAAAATCCTGATATGAGCAAAGTGCCCCCATAAAATTCCCTTTAGGATCACCTCTCAGCCTCTGCCCTCTCCAAAGTTACACCACTGAGGAAATGGGGTTGGTGTCCGTTTGCAGACCTCGACTGAATTTGGGCTGTGAATATAATAGAATGTAATATGTTAGTGTGTTATAACACCACCTGGGACCTCCAGAATGGACTTCAGCCCATTTTTTGCAAATCCTGGTGAAGTCCTGTCTGCTGACTGCGAGGATCTCCCGGGCCCTAAAAAGCCACTCAGCCTTAATCCTCAGCTTGAGTGTTTATTTCTTCTTATGCTCCATCATGAAACGAAACACAGTAATGCCAAGTGTGCACACCACTTCACAGCTTTCCACTGTAGGGACCGCATTTCGATTTCCTCTCCAGGGGCTTCGGAATATTGTGAGAATATGAATCGTGAACCGAGTATCGTGAATCAAATGGAAAGTGCATCGTCACAGCCTTAAAGAGCAGTATACTCACCTTTACTTTCCCAGCACTGTCGCTCAATTTAAGAAAGTTTAAGGCTACAGTCCGCCCTGCATTCCCGCACGTATGTTTATTAAGAGATGATAGCGTTAACGACTTATTAACGAATAAAGATGCACCTCAGCATGTATGTATGCAGGGCACGTCTGAGCGGGATTGCATCAGGTTATGACTCCCTTATTCATGAGGGGCATCTGATGATGGAGAACAGCAGAAGATGAAAAGAGATGAAGGTGTGGGGGAGGAAGAAAAGGAGGAGGGTGATGCAGAGAGAGAGAGAGAGAGAGAAGGAGGGGGAGAGAGAAAGAGGTAGAAAGGCTGGGAAAGCATGGGGAAGATGGAGAAAGTGTAAAGGGGGAGGATAGTGAGTCAGAGAGAGAGAGAGAGGGAGAGTAATGGGGTGGGGGCAGTGACTCAATCTTGCAGATCCTGATAACTTCTGCGCTGAACGCGAGTGTCTGGGAGTAATATTGACCTTGTTTATCTTGTGTCTGCATTTGTTTTTAATCTTCTGAGGCGTTTCCGATGAGCTGGGATCTAACAGTAATAACCCGTCGCCGCTTGTATGCAGTAACGTTCATATATAACACTCTGCACTGTTATTGCTGAGTTTTAGTCGTTTGTTGTTGTCCTCCTTTATTGGCGTCTGTTCGCAGATATTAAAGCCAGCCCTTTCGTCTCGTCTTCGCCCCTCTGGAGAGAGAGTTCTAGAAGCAGGTGTTTTTTTTCCTTTCTTCTTCTTCTTTTCCTTTCCGCTGTCTGAGACGACTGTGATATGATTGGTTTAAATCGTGCCAGCTGAAGCTATGCGCGAAGAGGGTTGTAGTCGGCCAGTTGGAGTTCGGCGCCGTTGCCATGGCAACGCCAGAGAAGGAAGCCGATGCCTCGGAGACAATAGCGCTGCCCATATTTGGGCTCGAGTTCCTGTTTGGCAGACGGGCTCGGAAGCTCCTCTATTCTCTTCAGGCTGCTTTGTTCCTCCAGACAGCTCGGGCGCTCGCAGACAGGCTGCATGAATGAACGGCAGCCTCGCCGGGCCGAGAGCGGTCTCACCGTGCAGAATGCTAATGTGGATCCGAGATGAGAGGACAGAGGGAATGTGTCCTTTAGGTCCTGGCAGTTTCCTGTTATTTATACACTGTATTTCAAAAAGTATTCAGTCGCCCATACAAATCACTGAATTCAGGTGTTCCAGTCACTTCCACGGCCACAGGTGTATAAAGCCGAGCCCCTAGGCCTGCAGACTGCTTCTACAGACATTAGTGAAAGAATGGGTCGCTCTCAGGAGCTCAGTGAATTCCAGCGTAGAGAGCTTCATGGAATGGGTTTACGTGGCCGAGCAGCTGCATCCAAGCCTTACATCACCAAGCGCAATGCAAAGCGTGGAATGCAGTGGTGTAAAGCGCCGCCACTGGACTCTAGAGCAGCGGAGACGTGTTCTCTGGAGTGACCAATCACGCTTCTCCGTCTGGAAATCCAATGGACGAGTCTGGGTTTGGCGGTTGCCAGGAGACGGTACTTGTCTGACTGCATTGTGCAGGCCAGTCAAATTCTTCCACACCAACCTGGCTCATCCACATCTTTATGGACCTGCTTTGTGCACTGGTGCGCAGTCATGTTGGAACAGGAAGGGGCCGTCCCCAAACTGTTCCCACAAAGTGCTGAAGCATTAAGAGTTTTTTTCACTGGAACTAAGGGGCCGAGCCCAACTGCTGAAAAACAACCCCACACCATGATCCCCCCTCCACCAAACTTTACACTGCTCGGCCATGGAAACCCATTCCATGAAGCTCTCTACGCTGTTCTTGAGCTGATCTGAAGGCCACATGAAGTTTGGAGGTCTGTAGTGATTGACTTTGCAGAAAGTCGGTGACCTCTGCGCACTATGCCCCTCAGCATCCGCTGACCGCTCTGTCATTTTACGTGGCCAACCACTTCGTGGCTGAGTTGCTGTCGTTCCCAATCGCTTCCACTTTGTTATAATCCCACTGACAGTGGACTGTGGAATATTTAGTAGTGAGGAAACTTCACGACTGGACTTGCTGCACAGGTGGCGTCCGATCACGGTACCACGCTGGAATTCACTAAGCTCCTGAGAGCGACCCATTCTTTCACTAATGTCTGTAGAAGCAGTCTGCAGGCCTAGGGGCTCGGCTTTATACACCTGTGGCCATGGAAGTGACTGGAACACCTGAATTCATCACCTTGAATCTTTGAATGGCCCTGCGTAGATTGTTATTGTTCCGTTAAGTCAGAAGATTACAGGATTACTACTGTAATTGAAAGTGACCGCTCTCGTCTGATACTCTATCCACAGAATTTTAGCTCTTGACCGCTGATTATTATTCCTTGGCATATTTACTGCCCCTGTCCAACTTACACCTCTCCATCTTGCTGTAACTCTCCTGACAGCTCTCTGTCTGTCTCAGTCTGTCACATGTGGGACGATGTGGAAGGACTTCAGAATGGAGACGATCTCTCTCTCTCTCTCTCTCTCTCTCTCTCTCTCTCTCTCTATCTCTCTCTCTCTCTCTCTCTCAGGTGAAAACTTTCTGTGCGATTTTATTCAGTATTTCATTTCATTTCTTTCTTGAAATAGACCTGTCATATTCCTGCAGACTTTTCCTTTAGGACAGTGACGGTTGTCCAGAAGCACAAGGACACAGACAGATTGGCAGATAACACCGAGAGATCGACAGAGAAGTTGACAGCCAGTCAGGCAGAGAGATCTAATTTATAGGGCAAATGCAATGTTTAATATGTGCAGAAGTGCTTGAGTGTTTATCTATGCAGTGAAGCTTTCGAGAGAGAGAGAGAGAGAGAGAGAGAGAGAGAGAGAGAGAGAGAGCAGGGAACAGCAGCGCTCCACGCTGTAAGAGGCTGTTTATATAACCGACCCTGCAGTTGATGTTTCTGCAGCCAGGCTAAGTTTAGCAGATTGATGTATGAAGGTGAGCACCCGGCAGCCCACACACACACACACACACACACACACACACACACATGCACACACACACACACAAACACACACATATGCACACAAACACACACCTCTTAGCTGATGATTTATATAAATGCCGTAGTTGTTTGCAGACAGACATGAATGGTCTCTTTGTCTGAACAGAACCTTTTCCGCCCCACCAGTTAGTCATGGCTTTAACTGGGCTAGCCAATTTAAAACTGGATTAAGAGTGTCTCACATCCCACGTCTGTCTTGCGGTCACCTAGTCTGGCTTGATGTCAGTGTTCTGCATCTAAAAGAAAAGTGTCTCACTGTGAAACGTCCACTCTGTCCACCGCTCACAACTAGGACTGCAACTATTGAACATTTTCCTCATTTAATGCTGTACTGTTAATCTGAAAGATTAAAAGAAGGTTCTTCAGTAAAGACAATCTTTCTATATAGAACCATGAACACTCAGTGACCCATTTGCATGCTTAAAAAGTTCTTCGCTTGGTGAAATGGTTCTTCAGGTTGATGGAGAATGTGTTGTGTGTGGTTCTGTATAGCACCAAAAAGGGTTCTGCTGTTGTTGCGATGTCAAGCTTGTAGCAATAGAAGAACATTTTGGTGCTATTTAATAGAACCACACTGAACACATTCTCCATCACCCTGAAGAACCATTTCACCATGCAAGGACTTTTTACGCAGGCAAGTGAGTCACTGAGTGTTCATGGTTCTATATAGAACGATTGTCTTTACTGAAGAACCATCTTTATTAAGTGTGTGCATTAGTGAAAACATTAGTTTGTCGAGCCTCAAGCCAAAAAAGAAGATATTCTGGTTGCCTTGGCCAAAATAAATCAGGCCTGAATTCCAATTTATGAAAAGAAAATCATAATTTAAATTGTAGTTCGATTATTAGAAGGAAAAATCGCAATTTTCCACAAATTATTCAGCCCTATTGTATATTGTGTTGAATATTCTGTAATATAGAATATTTAATTTACACACACACACACACACACACACACACACACACACACACACACACACACACACACACACACTCACCGGCCACTTTATTAGGTACTAACCTTGCTAGTAAAAGGCTGGACCCCCTTTTCCCAACTGCTTTAATTCTTCTTGTCAGACTTTCAACAAGGTGTTGGAAACGTTCCTCAGAGATTCTGGTTGGTTAATTGAGTTCCTGCTGCCTTTCTATCATCTGGAACCAGTCTGCCCGTTCTCCTCTGACCTCTCACACCAACAAGGCATTTTCGTCCACTCAACTGACCGCTCACTGGATATTTCCTCTTTTTCGGACCGTTCTCTGTGAACCCTAGAGATGGTTGTGTGTGAAAATCCCAGCAGATCAGCAGTTTCTGAAATACTCAGACCAGCCCGTCTGGCACCAACAACCACGCCACGTTCAAAGCCCCTTAAATCCCCTTTCTTCCCCGTTCTGATGCTCGGTCTGCACTTCAGCAAGTCGTCTTGACCACCTCTACACGCCTAAATGCAGTGAGCTGTGGCCGTGTGATTGGCTGATCAGCTATTTGTGTCAACAAGCAACTGAACATAATAAAGTGGCCGGTGAGTGTGTGTGTGTGTATGTATATATATATATATATATATATATATATATATATATATATATATATATATATATAATTGTTATTATTTATTAATCTAATAATCGAATACTTTAAATTTGAAATACTACGAGGTAATGAAAAAACATCAGTTCAACAGTCACTGTCATAGCAAGTGGCATAACATTGCTATTACTAGGCTTCCTGCCCAATCTGGCAACCCTGACAATAAATATACTTAAATAAATAGTTTCCATTGAAACATATTCTATAAAAGTTTCTGAAGAGAAAAAAATCACAACTCAAGTGCATACAAGGCTACAGTGAAAGTTACTGGAAAATTGCAGCAAGCATTTGGTTGCATTCAGCCAGAAGAGTATTAGTGAGGTCAGGTACTGATGATATATGCTTAGTTTTCGATCACGAATGCCACTCCAACTCATCCCGAAGGCATTCCATAGTGCTCCATCACTACAGAGAACACAGTTCCACTGCTTCACTGTCCAGTGCTGGGGGTCCTGGCTGGACAGGGTGACCTTGGGCTCATATGCGTCTGCTCATGTGTTTCATTCTATTGGCAGTGCTTTTCTATGGAGATCAAACAAGCTATATTTGCGCAGTTGAACATCTGTGTCAGCAGCTGGTGCGCGCTAACGTGGCTGAATTCACTGATCAGACCGAAGGCTCTATGAAAAACCATGTTACATGAAGTTGATGTATGTTTTTCTCGTCCTATTTCAGAGATGCAAGGTTCTGTTCCAACAGTGACGATATGCTGATATGCTAGGATATCAAGAGCCAAACTCAGGAGTGAACCGAAATACTGGATAAAGTGTTTACCCCATTCCAAGGCTGAGTAGGAGAGAGACGTTAACAAGAGTTTGACAAGATGATCCAGTGGTAAATGGGATAAGCTGCACCCTCAGGATACCCTTGAGGATATAAATGATTTTCAGCCTCTTCTACCTTCACCCTCATGCATTTACAGCCCAGGATCCATCACGGACGCTGAGAGGAAGAACCACTGCCTCCTCATCTCCAGCCGACAGCTTTCTCCATTTGAACCTTAGTCCGAGGTCTCATTTAATTGAACAGCAGAGCCTGGCGTGAAAGTCTAATTACAACGGCCAAACGAACTTTTTCCTGACCCAGACTGCTTTAGACAGAACGTAAGGATTTAATTAGTGAACCTATTCTGCTCGGAACGGCCGGCGCCGAGCTCCCACTGAAAGTCATTACGGAGCGCCTCTGCCACACGGCTGATTCAGTAGCTTCACTCATTATAATCAACTCCTGCTAACTCCCAGATAAACAGCCACTACAGGCCTGTGAGTGCTATATGCAAGCCTATCCAGCACACGTTCCGTGCTACTTTAAAATTAATGTAAAGTTTAAGATTAAGTGGCCCTTATTAATCCCACAACCGGGAAATTTCACCTCTACATTTTGACCCATTCGTGAAGTGAAACACCACATACACACTAGTGAAGACACACACTAGGGGGCAGTGAGCACACTTGCCCGGACTGGTGGGCAGCCCAATCCACAGCACCCAGGGAGCAGTTGGGGGTTAGGTGTCTTGCTCAAGGCCACCTCAGTCACGTACTGTCGGCTCTGGGGATCGAACCACAAGGCTGGTTCCTTAACCTCCAGCCCACGACTGCCCCCAAACATGCACAGACCTTTTTGTTTTTTTATTCTGAACTTCCTGCTGCTCGATTTCACTCATGATCATTTCTGCATCTTGCGCTTTGTGCATCACTGACCCAGAAATTTCTCTCCAGTCTTGGCTCGGGTGTCTTCCTGAAGCGTAACCTTACCCACAGGATATGAGAATGTTACTGAATGTGAATCTATTTAGGGCTGTTTTAAAAATCCAGAGTGGAAACGGGGCATCAGTGTGCCACAGCTCCGCTTTAAACCCAACCGAATCATCCGTACCGTCCCTTCCAGCAGTCGCCTTTGTGCTCTGGGACAACATGTAGTCTCACGCCTGTGGGATATTAAAATCAGATGGTTTAAAAATACACAGGGCTCAATTAAACCTAGACAGGATTATTCCGTGTCTGTTTGCAGGGCTCGCTCTTTTAAGGCTGTCCACTTGTGCCAATAGCTGCTTTATTGCTTCTACAGGAATCCAGCTGGTAGCACTGTGTCCCCTCTTCCCTGCGCTCGCCTCCAGAGGTCTGTCGTGCGTGTCACACAGATGCTTCCCAAATAGAAATTTCATTAAATGTGATATCCAGCATGACACAGAGCAGCTGGCTGAGAATCTCTCCCTTCCCTCTCTCACTCTCTCTGTGCAGGATTCTGTAGGCATTATCCCAGCTTAGTGCAGCAGAGTTGAGATGTCCTCTGTATAATCCATTCACGCATGAAATGTGTAGTACATGCAGAGTAATGCCAGTGTTGGTGAGATATATGTCATATGACATACAGCAGATGCCCTTCTCCCCTGACTTAAGTGCATGATCTAAGGCAGGTGTGTAATATTAATAGCCTTGCTGTGTATGTCCAGATGTACAGGTGGGCAATACGATGACGTCATGGTATTTGTGATGAATTCTGTCACTATACACATGTTGTGAGTAGGAGTACATCTAGCGTACTAAACAACTGGGCGTACCATGAAAACGTAGACCAGTTAAACCGACCCAGTGTGGTGGAAGTAGTTGACTGGACGCTGACCTGGTTGTATTGTTAGTTTAGGACTTTAGTTTAGGACTTTAGAACTGCTTTGCTTACTACTATCGTTTACATTTTACAGAATTCAGCGGATGTTCTTATAAGAAGTGCTCTGTCTGTCTAGAGGAAGCATCTTTGCTGGTTACAGGTTAGAGAGAGACGGTCCTGAGCTCAGATACAGCCAGAAACAGAGGCTCATGTTGATACAGAGAGAAAAGGAAGAGAATTGAACAGAGGGCAGTGCAACACATTACAGTAAATACTGAACTCAGTGCTCATTTAAGTGCCGTATAAAGAGACGGGCTTCGGTCTGCGTTTGAAGGCCGTGAGAGACTCTGCTGTTCGGACAGCCGGGGGGAGTTCGTTCCACCAGCTGGACTCCAGGACAGAGAAAAGTCTTGACGCTTGTCTTCCATGCGTCTTTAAGGATGGCGGGTCGAGCCGAGCCGTACTTTCGAGTTTTGACCATTGCCATGAGGAGGGCAGGTGGTCCCTTTTTGCCTTTGTAGGCATCAGGGTTTTAAATCTGGTGCAGCTACAGGAACCCAGTGAAGGAAGCGCAGCAGTGGAGTGACGTGACTGAACTCAGGAAGACTGAAGACGAGCCGAGCTGCTGCAGTTTCATTTATTTTAACCTGCGGTTTGATTTCTGTTCTGTTCTTTTTAAAGGTGATTTCTCAAACGTGTTTAACTAAACAGTTAAAACATCAACAAAGTCATTCAGAGTGGTTTGATTTGAAACTGAGTCAGAATTGTCCCCAGCGGTGGTGATGGGAACCAGACGTCTGAAGCATTTAATACGTCTGAAAGCTCCCTCAGTGAAAGTCATTACATCGAATGATTGTGATGGAAACTGTTACGTAAGAAATTGTTGTATAATAGTTTTCAGATATCTCTGCTGTCGGATCAAGACCTCGTATCTCCAGAATGGCAGGAAAAAACCTACTTTACTTTTAGTGTAAGTCAATGGAACCAGACGTCTTTCCGAGTCATTTAGGGTCATTTCTTTTAGTCCATTCATCCATTTAAGATTAAGATTAAGAGACCCTTATTAGTCCCACAATGGGGAAATTTAACCCATTCGTGAAGTGAAACACCACATACACTCTAGTGAGCACACACACACTAGGGGGCAGTGAGCACACTTGCCCGGAGCGGTGGGCAGCCCAATCCGCAGCGCCCGGGGAGCAGTTGGGGGTTAGGTGTCCTGCTCAAGGACACGTCAGTCATGTGCTGTCGGCTCTGGGGATCAAACCGGCGGCCTTCCGGTCACGAGGCTGGATCCCTAACCTCCAGCCCACGACTGCCCCATTTATGGAATAGTCCATTCATGGAATTTACACACAGTGTAAAGAGCAACAGGAATTTTCAAATTATGTCAATAACTGAAAAACGACAATAATGGAGATATGAGGTTTTGTTCCGACAGCAGCGATATGCCCTTGGCCTAATTTTGTTCAATCCATTAATGGTGAAGAGGAACATACAGGGGGTTGTTGGTCAAAATAGTGCCCAGAGAAAACATTTTTTTTTTCAGATTTACCACGATTTCACCATATTCAGCATTACAGAAACTGGAAATATCTGAGTTTTACACTGTGAGTAGGTGAAAGCCTGAAGCAAACTAGTACCAGTACGTTTTATTATCTAAAGTTGCAAGATATTTCAAAAATTTCTAGATATTTAAAAAAAAAAACCCAAACAAACAGATTAGAGAAATTTGCAAGAATTTAGAGAAAGTTGCAAGAATTGTTGAAATGAAAATAAGTGAATATAACCTCTGCAGGAAACTGTATAAAATAGCATCTTCTGCAGATGTTAATGCACAGTAAAAAAATATCTATCAACATTTAATAACACCCCAGATATCAGAGCCTGCAAACACTTTTTGTAGCAAGGAGTCTAGGAGTCATCTTATGGAAACCATAAAATGGTTTTATGGTCCATTTTTGTGTCCCCGGCGTTTACAGATATATTACAGTTGAAAAACATGTTAGGATTAAAATTGATCTATATTTTAAAATAAAACAATAAGTTATTTTCACAATTACACCTTCTTCAGCCTCAATTTAGCAATATTGGTTTTTAAATCAATCATGTAGAATTCCAAGCACCACAGAAGAGCTTCTAGCTGACGTCACTGGTGCGACTGACTTTATTCTGAGGTCACTGTGAAAAAACAGAAACACAAATGGATTAAATTCCATATTTTAGTGGACGTTCCCTGATGGACAGCGTGTGGTTTGATGTTCTGTAAAACGCATTGATAATTAAAACGTCTCTGGTGTTTCCTTTATTATGAGGAACACCGATGACGGTCAGGAACACCAGTGACCCCTATGGGTGGATAAAAAAGTGGACGTTTCTGTAGAATAACCCCTTCCTATTCCTGTTTTAGGAATTTTCACCCAGTCTTCCTGGCAAAATCACTTCGATGTCTGTGATACACTTGGGTCGTCTTGCATGCACAGATCTTTTCACAGATTGTCAGTGGTGTTCAAGTCAGGGGACTTTAAAAAAAGCTTTCTTTCAGTAGCTCATAGTGGAGCGTGATGTCCGGCTGGATCATTGTCCTGTCGTAGAAACCAGCCTCTTTTCAGCTTTAATTTGAATGACTGTGTCTGACCGCTTCCAGAATTTGCTAAAATTAGTGGAATCTATTCTTTCATCTACTCCAATTATATATACAACTGCATATCTGGGCAGTAAGCATTGATATGTTTAAAAACATGAAAACAGAATAGGAATAAAGAAATAAACAGCACCTTGTGATTTTATGTGTGCATTAGCTTAGCCATTTCCTAAACCTCAGCAATGCTGCTAGTCATCTGTAGTTATACATCTGTGTCTAAATGACTCACAGGCAGCACAATGTCACAGAAATACACCGTGTTCCCTCCTCAGACGCAGACCAGGGTTACTTCTGAGCTTGCCTCTCTTTTCCTAAGGTGCTCAATGCAATTCATCATATGCTGCTCTGTTTCATCTCCACACAAGGTCCTTTTACACTTCATCAGTCCACAGCTCGTTTTCCAGAATGCCTGTAGAACAAAATCTCGATGTTGTTTTGCATATTTCATATGTTGACTTTTGTTATACAACAGTTAGTTCTGGCCACGCAAGCTGACTGGTTCAGAAGCGTCAACGCTCAAGCCATTTGAACGTTTTTCAGAACCAGAATCAGAATCCTTTATTGATCCCAGAGGGAAATTGCAGTTATTACAGTTGCAACCATTAATGTAAAAGAATAAACACTGTAATAATTTAAAGCAAAGATAAAGAGAAATTTGCGATATGTACACAAGATTTAAGTACTTATGAATACAGTAAAGTGGTGGTGACTGTGATAATGAATATGAAATATTTTCAATTAAATATTTTAAATTTAAATACTTAAATTTTTTAATTAAAAATGTTACTTCTTACTTTGCCACAAACAGAAAACGGACGCTGTTAAGACCACATCTGACCGACAGCCGATTTGGTCCGACTCTGAAGACGAGACGACACTAAATTCCCAAACTGTCGTCTCCACTGAGCAGCTTTTCAGTCGGCAGCTGTGACAGAAGAACAGCTGAACAACCTGGAATCAGCCAGAAATGAACCCAACACCATTCGCCAAACTAAACGGGCTGTAAGAAGCTTTACAGACCGGCTGGAACAAAACAACATTAATACTGATCTGGACAAACTGACCAAACTGAGCTGAACCTGATATTGGCTCAGTTTTACGGCTCAGTCTGATTTGGTCCGACACGTCTGGCAATTGGTGTTGGGTTCATTTCTGGCTGATTCCAGGTTGTTCAGCTGATCCATCAATTACTCAATCCATCAATCCATCAATTACTTTGACCATTAATCAGGTAATGAGTATAAAAAAGGCCAAACAATAAAAATAGTCTTACGTGAACAATAATAAACCATGCCTAGATGGAATACATCAGAAAAAAATATTTTTTTCAAAACCACTCAGAACAAAAATTCAAAACACTGAACGACTGAGCACTTAATATGAGAGAGACCAGTAGAAATATACATTAACAGTCATTGCTCTGAAGATCAGACACGTCTGGCGAATGGTGTTGGGTTCATTTCTGGCTGATTCCAGGTTGTTCAGCTGTTCTTCTGTCACAGCTGCCGACTGAAAAGCTGCTCAGTGGTGACGACAGTTTGGGAATTCAGTGTAAGGAGCTGGAGAATGAACTGCCGGCTGAGCGGCGAGTGGGCGGAGCTCGTTACTCTGACGTAGCTACAAGCTGCTCGTTAAGGAGCTCTAATTAGGAGGAAGGAACTGAACATTAAAACATATTAAACGCCGCGTTCACGGCCAGTTTATTCATTTCTTATCACGAATAACATCATGGCTGCGCTGACCTACAGCACGAGCTGAAGGCGAGCCTAATCACAGCCGTGATGTTGTTTTGCAGTAACACACTCCTTCTCATGTTCGACTGCTTAATTATGAGATCGAAGGTAAGGTTTCCATCTGATGACTCTTCTATGCAGATAACGTTTCACTTCAGAAATGAACAAAACGTCATTTGCATTCAGCTTTGGCATCAACTGCTGGGCAGTCAGCATCAGTTTGTTTAATTTGTTTGTCAATTAAACAGCACACTAGCGCAACAATTCCCAAATCTCTCGTCTAGGGAGGAATTATTTACCGTTACCATACAATCCCCTGCTGAATGCTGAAGGAATTTAACATATCTCTGCAATGCCTGGAGTCAGAAACCAAACCTGTATGCTTACTGCCAAGATAGACAGTAAAAGAGAAATATTTTATTCAAACTTTAAACACTTTCTATAGTTTTTGTACTTTTTCAATTCCTTGCAAACCTCACACTAACACACCACCACCACGTCAGTGTTACTGCAGTGCTGAGAATGACCCACCACCCAAACAGTACCTGCTCTGTGAGGGTCCATGGGGGTCCTGACCACTGAAGAACAGGGTAACAGAGTATCAGAGAAACAGATGGACTACAGTCTGTAACTGTAGAACTACAGAGTGCAGCTATACAGTAAGTGGAGCTGATAAAGTGGACAGTGAGCGCAGAAACGAGGAGGTGGTCAGGATGTCATGCCTGATCGGCGTATAGAAATATTAATGTCATGCGTTGTTTCCAAATTGCCCACCCACAGTCAGGTGTGTGATAGCTGCAGAGTTCAGTGAGGACACAGGGAACATGATGCCTGAGAACACGATGGACTCTTTCGGTTTCTGTCTCTGCCCCTCTGCCCTCGCTCCCACCGGAGGAAGGGATGGGCAAACGCAGACAGTCCAGTAAACAGCACCTGGTGCAGAAAGAGAGAGAAAGAGATTCATCATAGGACTCTCCCCTTTCTGAGCTTAGCCTGTTACACAATAGATTTCCACCTAACCCTTTTTCTCTCCTGTCTAAATACAGTATATTTACGTTTGATAAACCTTCCCTTTACTGAACCTGAGCTCCATGCATGAAATACGAGACGCTGCAAATCCAGCAGTGCACAAACGCTTTGACTTAGTCTGAACTACATACGTGTAAGTAAGGGAACATTTACAACTGGGCACCACTGCATTTGTGTGCATGCTCAGGTCGCCTTGGGGGTTTTGTGACACAGACAGTGCTATGCAATTACCCACTGCTCAGCCATGGGAACGGATGTGCTTAGAGCAATCAATGCAATCTCTGCAACCACACATACACATCCCTTATCTCCAGACTTGATCTCTGGACTCACTACCTCACTCTCAATGTGTGCTACCAGGATTTTGCTCTCTCACAAAAATAACACACATCAGCCAACTGGTCATCATTAACCAAGAACCAAGCCTTTGGTTAAAAGAGTCTAGATTTACACACCTAGATGCTGCGTTGGGTCCAGCCAGGCTCGTCAACAGCTCCGCCAGCTTGGGGAGGTCAACATCGCTGCTGGACTGCAGTCAGTATCATTACAGAGCAGCAGTTTAAGAAAGATACTGTCCAAAATTCTACTATTTCAGGAATATCGCTCTCAGAAAGTGGGATAGGGTTATATAACGGAGGGAACGCAGTGATCCAGGCTCATGTCTGTGTGGTGTTTATGTGTAGATGTGGTCGTGTGGTTGGTGAAGCTCAGAGAACCTGCTGATGTGGTTGGTGAAGCTCAGAGAACCTGCTGATGTGGTTGGTGAAGCTCAGAGAACCTGCTGATGTGGTTGGTGAAGCTCAGAGAACCTGCTGATGTGGTTGTTTCTCCTCTGGTTTTATTTTAAGCTCATTTCATTTAATCGTCTATTCAGGAGGTCTTAACTTCATGTAGTAGGTATTTATTTATAGTGATGGTTAAAGCTTTGTAGCGGTAAGTTACAGCGTTCCTTAATCCGAGTAGATATTCGTAACTAATGTTCGCATCTTCTTACACGAACCTGTTAGTTATCTTATTTTCCAGCTTCTTGTTTGAATTTCCACCTTAAATGGTGTATCGGTCAGTCTTGTTCAGATTATCCCGTTCCACTGTTACAGGTGCAGCAGTAACTTTCTGGTGCCTGAAGCTGCACCATTTAAGGTGGAACATAAAGACTTGAACAAGAAGCTGGTGAAGAGGAAGCCAACTTTAGCTTAAAATAGGTTTATTTTCTGTGTATTAATATCAGAAGTGATTCACTCACTGATGGATTTGCTGATGTGTGTGTTTCTGTTTCTCACACTGAGCTCGGTTTTTAACATCAGGTGCGGACCGAATACTTTCCTGCTGGACCGGCCGGCTAATGACCGCGGTCAGTTATTAAAGAGAGTCTGGATTAATCCGAGTCTGAGGATTATAACTGAACAGATGTGGTGTAAATGGGTGGAGTAGTAAGGAAGTCGTGGCTGATTTAATCCTGAGACTCTTCGTCTCTCAATACGAGTGAATCTGCTCACGAGCGGATCTTGACCTCTCCAACATGGCGGACGCTCAGACGCATCGTCTCAGATAGAGAACAAGAGACAACGTGGCGTTTAGGCATGGACATGGTCTGGACACACACTAGCTCTTTCTCAGGATGTCCCCCAGTGTGATGTTCCTCAGATGTACTCACTAAACTTCATGTACTTGTGCATAGTTTTGAACCCTTTGGCTCGAGACACTCCAGGTGGCTGTGGAGGTCTAAGGTTCTGAAGGGGGCCACACAGCGACTCATTTCAGGGGGCGTCCAAGTTCGGCTCTGTTATGGGCTTTCTATGACAAGATGCTTTGAGAAAGCGCCGGCGCAGTGACCCAAAATAACACGGTGAAGTCTGTCTGCGAATGCATCATTCGCATCACATTAACAGGATGCCACAGATGGTGCCCATGAGTTTGCTTCATCCCTCCCTTGTCTTTTTCATTCTCACACACATGCTTTCCCCATGAAACCATCAGCTCTGTTGACCCAGGCTCAACACCAAGCCATTATAACATCGCTTTAAAGCTGGTCCAATACTTTCTTACTGGTATCTAAAAGCGCACAGCCTTTCAGACACGACACAGTTCAATAGGATTGACATCCAGAATCGTTGGCACATGAGGCCAATGATTGATCTTAGTTGGTCCTTTGTCCTACTGCTCTGACCACAACCAGGCCATGGTGTGCTCTCCAGAACACGGTGTTCTCCTCCTGATCGGTGCTGCCAGACATCTTTACTTATATATCTGTGTCTAAGTGACTCACAGGCAGCATAATGTTCCCTCCTCAGACACAAACCATCTTCATTTGTGAGCTTACTCTTCTTGACCTGAGGTGCTCCATGTATCTTTCCTATTTTGTTCTTTCATTTTCAGCAGCGTGGTTTCTAATTCAGTTTAAATCAGGATTCACGCCCCTTCAAATCACGTACGCACGTTTAATCACTGTAATTTCATAGTTATTTATTTCTTGCCCGTCGTGTGAGCACCATCAGCAGCGACTCCCAAGCGAATCATTCTTTCGAACAGGCTCCTTAAGGTCATTCAGAGGAGGAGCCGAGTCACTAATCCAAACGAATCAAACTTTTTGCTCCGTCTAAGCTGCTCAGTGTTTACATCAGTTTTACAGGCTGGACGCTCCTAGCAAAAGTGGAAAGGTCTTTATCTTTTAATCTCACAAAGGGTTGGGGAATAAAGGAAAGGCGGAATCCAGCCCGGTTTGTTTGTTAGTCCTCAGCTCGTCGACTGTAATTTTGGCTTCTAATTCAGTTCAAATCAATAATTCACGCCCTTTCTCGTCACTTACGCACGTTTAATCACGGTATTTATTCCTATTTATTTATTTATTTATTTATTAGTTTTATGCCCGTCGTGTGAGCACCATCAGCAGCGACTCGCAAACGAGTCATTCTTTCGAACAGGCTCTTTCAGGTCACTCTTTAAGGAGGAGCCGATTCACTGATCCAACTGAATCCAACTCCGTCTATGTTGCTCAGTGTTTACACCTGTTTCATAGGCTGGAGACTCCTAATAAAAATGGGAAGGTCTTTCAGAGTGATCTCAGTTCATCTCATAAAGGGGTGGGGGGTGAAGGAAAGCCGGAATCCAGCCCGGTTTGTTTAGTTCTCTGCTCTGGTGTGTGTTTGAATTCAGCGTAAACATCAGCAAGTCAGTTCCTCGCCAGATTCGTATCGACTCACTGAACATATATTCTTATCGACTCGCTCGACATATATTCCTATCGACTCGCCCGACATATATTCCTATCGACTCGCTGAACATATATTCCTATCGACTCGCTGAACATATATTCCTATCGACTCGCCCGACATATATTCCTATTGACTCACTGAACATATATTCCTATCGACTCGCCCGACATATATTCCTATCGACTCGCCCGACATATATTCCTATCGACTCACTGAACATATATTCCTATCGACTCGCCCGACATATATTCCTATCGACTCGCTGAACATATATTCCTATCGACTCGCCCGACATATATTCCTATCGACTCACTGAACATATATTCCTATTGACTCGCCTGACATATATTCCTATCGACTCACTGAACATATATTCCTATCGACTCGCCCGACATATATTCCTATCGACTCGCTGAACATATATTCCTATCGACTCGCCCGACATATATTCCTATCGACTCGCCCGACATATATTCCTATCGACTCGCCCAACATATATTCCTATCGACTCACTGAACATATATTCCTATTGACTCGCCCGACATATATTCCTATCGACTTACTGAACATATATTCCTATCGACTCGCCCGACATATATTCCTATCGACTCACTGAACATATATTCCGATCGACTCACCCGACATATATTCCTATCGACTCACTGAACGTATATTCCGATCGACTCGCCCAACATATATTCCTATCGACTTGCTGAACATATATTCCTATCGACTCGCCCGACATATATTCCTATCGACTCACTGAACATATATTCCTATCGACTCGCCCGACATATATTCCTATCGACTCGCTGAACATATATTCCTATCGACTCGCTGAACATATATTCCTATCGACTCACCCGACATATATTCCTATCGACTCGCTGAACATATATTCCTATCGACTCACCCGACATATATTCCTATTGACTCACTGAACATATATTCCTATCGACTCGCTGAACATATATTCCTATTGACTCACTGAACATATATTCCTATCGACTCGCTGAACATATATTCCTATCGACTCGCTGAACATATATTCCTATCGACTCGCCGACATATATTCCTATCGACTCGCTGAACATATATTCCTATCGACTCGCCCGACATATATTCCTATCGACTCGCTGAACATATATTCCTTTTTTTTTTTTTTTTTTTTTTTTTTTTTTTAACCTGTCATATCTAAAAAAAAAAAAAAAAAAAAAAAAAAAAAAATATATATATATTCCTATCGACTCGCTGAACATATATTCCTATCGACTCGCCCAACATATATTCCTATCGATTCGCTGAACCGAGCAGGGAGGGAGCAGGAGAGGATAAAGCGGATCTCGCCGTCTCGGAGGAATCGGTTCGCGAGTCGAATCCGTCACTATGTGCTAAGCTTCTCTCAGCGCGCTCGCCTCCTACCACGCCGGCGCGCGTCACTGCCTACGCCAGCAGGCCGTGTGCCTATTGGCCGCCCACGTGCGCGCGCGCGCTCGCCTCAGCTCGTTCCCGCCCTTTTCATTCATCGCTCGCGCCGGCGGAGCCACTCTTTCCAGCCGCCTCTCGGACTAAGCGCTGCGTCCTCGGCATGCTGCAGTACGAAGGTAGGAGCCCCGAATCCGAGCCGCTCAAACGGCCTTTTCTGCCTGTTTACTCTCCTTTACAGCCTTCAGTGTTGAGTTCACGCCCGTGGTGCTTATTTGAGGGATGAACGCCTTTTACAGCCGATGTAAACAGTCGCTGGATGGCTGGCTAACCTACCTGCTCTGACTGACTGACTGACTGACTGACTGGCTGACTGGCTGACTGGCTTCATTTGGGCTGTGAAGATATAAACACGGGCTGTTTTGTAGTTTTCCAGGTCTTGTTTGACACTGTCCGGTGCTGTTGGTTGTTCTTGGCACTTTTACTGACTAAAAATCCTGTCACTTTAACCTCTTAAACTCCGTGGGACCACCGGTGCTTCCAAAAATGCACTTCATGTTCTTCATAACGTTCATATTCCATAAGCTCCATTCAGAAGCTGGGCGTCGTGTGAGGCTGTAGCTCTTCTCTCCAGTCTAATAGACGGTGATGTCGTTTTAAACCCTTATAATAAAAGAAGCTTAACTTTGTTTTTCTACTGAAAGTCGACCCGTTTTTCCCCAAATCTGGGCTCTAAACTATAAACAGACGGCGTCTCTTCAGCGATCTGCTCTGGAAACATCACTTTTAGAAAATAACGCTATGATTTTTGGCTTTCGGCAGAAATGTGTGATGATTTGTGGGGCTTTTTTTTTTTATTTTATATAAATAAATGATAACATTTATTTCATGCTGTTGCTGATTGTTGTGCCTTATGATGTGGTCATGTAAATTCAGATGGACTAACCAAAGTGTCAGTCAGTTTAGAGACCAATGTATTGGACGTTTTAAAATGCTGGGAACATCTAAATAATTAATTTTATACTTAAATGTTAAATTTTTTAAGCATAATTAATGTTTGTGTTTGTGCCATTTATATTATTTCTCTCAAAGCCACCTCTACCATGCTGATGTATTAGAAAAGCGGCACTGTTGGGCCGAGTGGGAAAGATGAATCGGTTAGGAATCGGTAGGCGTTGTAGAGGAATCGGTAGGCGTTGTAGAGGATTCGGTAGGCGTTGTAGAAGAATCGGTAGGCGTTGTAGAGGAATCGGTAGGCGTTGTAGAGGATTCTGAGGTGCTGTTATGGTGTATAAGGTGCTGTTGGATGGTGTCCTGATGGCTGTGTGTGGTAGGAAGTGTGGGGGAGTGTGTTCATAGACTGCCGTGTAGTACAGGTCGTGTTTGTGTCAACAGGGAATGGCAGATTTTGTGTGTGGGAAGGAGCTGTATCTGTGTGGGCGACGCCTCCTTTTCCACCTACTCCTCATACATCGCAGGATTGTTGGAACAGAACCCTGTATCTCAATTTTTGTCATTTTCCAGTTTATATCAATGCCTGTTGGCCTTTTCTTGTGTGTAAACCTCATGATGAAGGATAGTTGTAGACTGGGAGTAAGATTCAATCTGCTGGTCTGGTTCCCAGGGATTAAGCCCAGACTTGGACTACGTTTGCGTGAAGGTTTTCCATTGGAAGGAAAGAATAGGCCATGCCTAGGCTTAATCCCTGTCTGGGGAAACTGGCCCTCAGTGTACATCTGTAGTTTAAGGTTTTCTTTCCTGTTCTGGTTTGTGACCAATGCTTTTCTGTTTTGCTCCTAGTAAACGGGATTCCGGCCAGCCAGCTGTCCACACCCCACTCCATGAAGTCGCCCAGCCCCTCCCCTACCAGTCCAGGGAGTCTCAAGAAGCGCAAGGTGAGGCTCTCATAATCGCACCAACATACAACACATGCTCATATATATATATATATATATATATATATATATATATATATATATATATATATATATATATATATATATATATATATATATATATATATAATGTGTGTGTATGTATGTATACATACATTACATATATATGTATGTGTGTGTGTGTATGTAGCTCAGAGAGCTTAGGTCCTAGTTCATGTTCATCTCTCCAGTCCCCGTTATTATAGACAGCTTCCCCCATTCCAGACCTCAGTAACGCAATCCTTCTGTTCTCCAGGAAAAGGACAAGGCAGGCACTGAAACCACAGCATAACCCCACCCCCCACACCCCCACTCATTCGTTCTGAGAGGAGCTTGCAATGAGGAAGACCCACTGAATAATCCCGCAATCCTTATTGTAGCATGTGGGATCTGGTGCGACTCTCGTGGACGCTGACGCACGCTCTGTCTGTCGTTTGACCGTCAGCCGTGTGTGAAAACCCAGCAGATTTGCCCATGGAGACTGACCTCTGCCTTTAGTAGCTTTCAAATCATTGACATTGACCTGCAGACATGTGGTGGTAGTGCTAGAGCTTCAAACAGCCTGATGATGGAGCATGCAACTCAGCAGGCGTTAGACTTTTCCAGCAGCCGCTCTTTCTCCTCTGATGTTAGAGACTGTGGAGCAGTGCATGACTTGATCAGTAGTTCAGTATAACAGCTAATATATATATATATTTTTCTTCATAACTAACATTGCTGGCCGTTTATTACACACGCCAATGGCAGGGCTGTCCGATACATCCCAAATACCTTCCTGTACCTGTTGTGTAAACGCCGGTAGGTGGCCTGTTCCTCCTATCAGTCTTCGTTTGGTGAGCGTGGGGCTCCTTAGTGCTCGTCTAACCAAGTGAGCAGTTAGAAACGCACTGCGCTTGTTCAACAAGCTTTCCGGTACCAGCTTTAGGGTGCGATCACGCCGGCCCCGTGCTGAGAGCAGCCAATAAAACAATAATACGTCTACATGCGTCCAGACGTTCAGTAAACGTTAACGGTGTGGACGCAGCAAGCCACTGCTCCTGATCAGCTGTGGTAGCCGCTCATAACAGTAAGGCAAACATAATGAGTCGAGTTGAAAAAGTGAAATCTGGTTCCATTAGAGCAGAAGTTAGAAAAGTTTGGGACACACCAGCCAGAGGATTTCAACATCATCCAGTCTGGATAGGACAGAAACGGCTCCTTCAGTCCAGAGAGGTTCAAAAGAGAAACGTGGCTAAACTGTGAGTGCAGCTAAAACACTCTCCGGGTTTCCTCGCCCGCCCTCGCTCTGCTATCGCTTACTTCATTCATGGACTGGTGGACTTTGGGAGAAGTTTCAGACGAGTTTGCTCAGACGAAAGAAAGTTGTGCGTCTTTTCTGTTCAAACGTTGAACGTCTATCCTGCGATAACCACGATGGAGTGCGTTTGTGTTTGAATCAGGATTGTGTGTAGTTTCGTTGGCGAGTCGCTGCTGCCCCTGCAGTTTATTGTGCCCCACCAGGCTTTCTGTGCCAGAGACACCACTGGCATTTGTGTGCAGGGCTAATGATGTGTGTGACCACATCAAAGTGTTCCCAGTCCTGCTGCTTCTGCCGATAATGAGGAAGCAAGAGTTTGTCTACGGACAAACAAGACGTGTCACCAACTCTTTAATTGGTGTGAGCTGTAAGCCTCTCACTGATTACTGCTTATTGTCTGTCTGGCTGCCTCCTTCTCTGTGTCCCTCTCTGTTCTTCCTCCATTACCACAACCAAAGAGCTGAAGCTCGTGTAGATTTCCCACTGGGAGCTCAAGCCTGGCTGGTGCCAGGTTTACTCTCGGAAGCTTCAGCTTTGGCTGTGTAGCTGGAGTGTGGTGGGTAAAGCCTGCCAATTGAGTCGCGTGCTAGTATTGAGCTCGGATGGATTAATTGGAGGCTGCCTGCTCCAGGCGGAATGGAGGGCATCTCTGACCTGGAATGGGTTTCACGTGCTGTGGACTCATGTCAGGACACAAGTGTGAGCAATGCTGGTCCAACATGGTGTCAAGATCTCCGTCTTCTCTTGAGTTGCCCCCAAAAAAAAAGATTAATCCGATTTCAAAATGATTTGTTTGGCTTGTAAATCATTCCAGATCAGTGCAGTGAGCTGTAAACGGTTTAAATGAGCATAAAGTTTATTATGTAATTGTACAAGGTCTCAGTCTGAACCTCCTCCAGCTGGACGGACGACATCAACACAACTGTCAAACTCATCCCAGACTGGACTGAGCGTGTCAGGCGTCGCTGCTCTCACGCCTCTTTCAGTGGGATTTCGGAGATCATCCAGTGCTGTGGAACCAGCGCCGAACGCTCTGAGCTGCTGGAGCTTCACTGCTGATGAAAATCCCGCTGCTCAGTTCTGACGGATTCACTCTGATTGACGTGGAGAACGCAGAACGTTCTGCTCAGGGGTCTCAGCTCCTCTCAGACTGAAGGAGCCGGTCAGAAACTCTATGACCCCCTCTTACAGTTGGAGTGTGATTGGTTCCTAGACGCCTCACGGTTGTAAAAATATGGCGCTTTGACATCTTTTTGAATCACCCTGTATTAGGAAAAGTACACGCTAAAAAATTCACCCATAATACTTCTGATCTACACTCTTAAAAAGTTAAGCTTTATGTTTTTGGAGCGACGCGATAGAAGAACCACATTTGATCTGTGGAAAGGTGTGTTTTTTTAAACTAGCGTCACACCAAACGACTCTTTAACCAGCTTTATTTTAAGAATGTATTTCAAAAGTATTTTCAGGAACATTTATGATGTACAATTTGTTGCTCTGTGGATGAGACGGAATCGACTTGTCCCAAAAGAACCCGGCCATGCCAATCAGTGTGTTCCTTCAGCGACAGGAGCGCCGTACTCTTTGAGTTCATCCTCCTCCTTCAATTTGTCACTGAAGTGTTTCATAGTCTCCACACGTTTCCCCACCGTTTCTGTGATTGCTGGAAGAGTGCTCGAAGCAGAGCGATCTCGCTGCGCTTTGATCGGGGAGGATTGCTTTGCTCTCCGCGTCGTTTGCCGCCTCTCCAGAGGAGAATTTGGGGCAGACTGATGATCGGCTCCGTAGTGAGGAGGAATCATGATGTCTTCACAACCATCTGCCACGTAAGTGGGTCACGCCATGGAAAACAACCTCCTTTTTCTGTGAATGGGGGGAAAGGAAGGCGGAAAGCACTCTTGCATAAACGCGATGTTTGAGTGGCACTCCGGCACTGAATGTTCCTGTTTTCTTCTTTGTTTTTAATGAGAGTTAGATGGCAGCAAGCTGAGGATGACATGAAGAGCCCAAAGTGTTCCACAGTCTCTGCGATTCGTTCTCGGTCTTCCGTCTGATAGCTGTTTTGAGAGTGCGTCTTAATTTAATTCAAGAAATAGTACATTGTGCTCATCTCTCACAACTTCGGCCCAATCCCATCTCACCCCTCGCCCCTGCCACTGAGCCCTCAGCCCTCTGTTTTGCATGTTTACATCTGTGGGTTGGGCGTCCCAATTCTCATTGAGATAGAGGGGTGGGGGTGAAGTGTTGGGGCTGCATGACCCTCCAAACAGAGATTTTTTAGAGACTCCAAACAGAGAGATATGAGGAAAAAAGAAAAACTGGCAAGACGGAGAACAAGAGACCAAAGAAACCCACAAATGTGGGAATTTTCTCTGTTAAAAAAGTTTAATGTCGTTTCAGTGCATTATGGTGGTCCAGCATTAGTTCAGCAGTTCTGACGCCTGAAGAGCCAGAATGTACCTGCTGCTCCATTTAAGGTGGAATGGGAAAATTCTCAAGAATCTGGAGAATCTCCGACTTCAGCTTCACATCACTGAAGAATTAGGGGGGGTGATAATAAATAATTGCCCCCCTCTTTGAAGGCGTATGATCCCTAAATGTAACTAAAGCCCAGCAGTGAGGAGCTGAACTTCCCCCTCCTCTGCTGTCCCTGCAGACGGGCAGGGTCGCCTACAGAGCGGCGCTGGTAGCTGTTAATGAAGTGATGCTCTTTTATTAGAGGGGCTCATTTCAGATGAAGATCTCAACCACTGCCCTGTAGCTCAGGAACAAGGGGCAGCACTCGAAAGCAAGGGGTAGGGGTAGGAAGAAGAAATGGGACTGGGCCTTTTCCATGCCTGTATATTTCATGTCCTCCACAGCTCTTCAGTAGCTGTGCGCAGATATACCTCCTTTGCGTGCATGTCCAACATTTATGTTGGAGCTCGTGTTATTTCTGCTTTCTGAGCCAACACTCAATTCAGCTTGAGCGCTGAATGTTTCAAACACATCATTATCCTTTGTGCATGGTTGATCACTCTTATGGCCCGGCTGGGCACGGTTTTCACCAATGTACATAGCGATGACCTACTTTTCGAAATTACACAAGAACGGCAGCTTAAGACAGCTTCTTTAGCTGCTGTGTCCTTAGGGCACCTTCCTTCCCTCATATCTTTCTCCCTCAACCCCTCTGCTCTGTTCACCTAGAATAGGAGCCAGCCATGCATTTGCTGTTGATGCGAGCGACACCTGCAAATCCAAAACCTTGTTTATGATACTCGGACTCGGTTTGTCGAGCGCCCCTGTTTGCGCTGATGCCCTGTTATGAATGAGGTTAAACAGCCTGGCGGACTAGGTGCTGCCTGACTCTACTGGATTCATACCCATAAACGTGTGGAGGGCGTTTCTGTGAAGATGGACAGAGAATGCTAGAGAGAGAATAGATTTTATTTCTGAGCAGATATCAGATGTAGTGATGTCACTTTTTGACGTGTCAGCCATTCAGTATCTCTCTTTCATGTCTTCTCACCGTCCTGTCCGTCCAACCACGGTCCACCTTCGTCAGCCACGCTGTCTGTCGAGTTGCATGCTCTTCTCATTCTCACATTCTTATGTTTGCTTGTCATTTCATTTCATTTTACTTGAATGTAAAAATTGTCATTCGTTCATTTTTAATTAAAATGTTGTTGTTGTTGTTGTTTTTTTTAAACACATTGTCATCCAGCTGTATCATCTGTCATGTACATAGTGTGATGTCTCCATTTGCTTGTTTCTCTCCTTTCCTTTTGCAAACTCATGTTTGACTTAAAATTTGAAGGTTTGTCTTTTTTTTTTATGGATTTTGTCTTTCATTTCTCTCGCTTGCTCATCAGACGCCACATCATTCATGTCCCATTAGACAATCTCCGAACTTACTCCTGCCACTCTGTTCCCTCCCTAACTTCTGCTGTTCGTTGCGTTTTGATTTTGTTTAGTGGAAATGAGTGTAAGATGCTGGATGTATTAAACCTTAAATAAGGTATGCGTTTATCTTTTTCCTCTCTTTGCCTTGTCTGTGTTGTTTTGGGTTTTTCTAAGTTGGACTAGTTCTGCTTACAGAACTCTAATCTGGGTCAGTGTTGTGCTCGCCCATGCCGCTTGTGCTGCTCCTCACGTTCTTCTCCCAGAGCGCACGTGGAAACCGCTTATTAGAACGTTATTGGAGCTGGCTCAGGTCTTGCGGCTTATCCTTAAAAAAACAGATCACCGCCGCAACGCCAGTATTCGCAATATTAGATCATAAAGCTCGAGGCAGATTAGTGCTTCGTGGAGATTTTGAGATGCCTTATTTGTTCAGATAATCCCACGGACGTTCATTTCTTTCCTCCGAAAAATCTGAACTCCTCTGAAGCAAGAATGGGATTAGTGAGATCATGCACGGTTAAACAGTGTCCAGTCTTAAGCAGAAGCTCAAGTCTCTGGCTGTAATTTTGGCGAGGAGTGCTGGAAGTAGACGGATTATGGATGGGGCGGAAAAGTACTGGGTTCAAAATAAATCAACCCTTAAGAGGTTTTAGCCCTTCCACTGTTGTTGCCTGGAATGTCCTCCTACTGAGAGTCGAAGCGGACACGTTTCGTCTCCTTGGTCCAGTGGATACGGGGAACACCCCTCACTTTTCCCTTCCTGACCGGTGTTCAGCGCCGCTTGATGTGCTGCTCTTTTATTCCAGTTTCAGTAATGAATGTAATCGAAGTGTGAAGCTGGAAGAGCATCAGCGGCTTCTTTCATAATGCCCAGATCCAGCTCCCCGTGGCCTACGGAGGCACAGGAAATCATCGTATTTGGACAACGGAGAAGTGGCCTCGCATCCGAGCAGGAAACAGGAAATTGCTTTGTATGGGCCTTGTACTGCACCCTGTCTCGCGCAGGAAAAATATTACTAGAGCTGCCGCTTATTCCGAGAGGCCAGCAGTTTCCATGGCAACAGAGTTGTGTTGCCATCACTACTGCCTGGGATGTGAATGAAATGGATGTGAATGCAATATTAAGAGCGGCTGACATGCATTCGCACACATACTCACTTTTCACTCCCTGCTGGGTTTCGGGTGGCTTTTTCACTGAAGCCACACCCAAAGCAACAGCAACAAACGTGGCCTAGGTGGATGCCGAACCGACCGGTCTTGATTTTGTAGTTCTCTGGCGGATTCACGTGTCCGCATGTGTGTACTCTTCAGTCAGGCCCCAACCAGGTCACTCCCATCCACATCTAATGTCCAAATCCAGGCGCATGCCTCTCCCAGTAGCCGGATGAGTCAAGCACAGAACATCCAGCTCTAATTACTCTCAGCAGTGACCTGAAGGGGTCCCTCTGGCTCGTCTGTTTGCAGCTCAGCTGGCACCTCTTCCCTCCCTCTCTCTATCTATCTCTCTAAAACTGCTGTCATGGCAACCAGCCCTGAGGAAGCCAAGGGGACTTCGCCTTAGCCTTGGTGTTGCATCTGGAATTTAAAGGTGAGAATAGCTGTTGTGCTGGAGGTGTGAATGCGGCCAGCAGTCCCGTTTGGGGAGGGGAGATGCCGAGAGGTTGAGTTAGGACGCCCTAACCTCAGAGGAGAGACGATAAGCTGGAAAGACTGCATGTCAGACCTGTCTGCAGGATCATCATCATCATCGTCATCGTCACCCCTGTCATTTGTCCTTTGTCTGAACTTGCTGAAGTGATTTGTGAGTGAATTCTTGGCTGCTCTGTTTTCTCTCAGGGTTCAGAACAGGGCGGTTCCTCCGTCTCACTGGCCTCCACCAAGGTGTGCAGCCTGGATGAGGGTGAAGGGCCCGTCGGCGATGGTGAGAGACAGGACAGTTCTACATCAGCGCCTGACTCTTGATTACACAACACTGCAGTCTTCTAACATTATGCGTGATAAAAGCCTTGAGAATGTGCTGAGGCTAGGAAAAAGAAACATTAAAAGCAAAAGCTTTCACCCTAAGGGGGTTCTTCAGGTTCTTTCAGAAAGTTCCTATAACCGCAGTCTAAAAATGACTGCTTTTATGTTTCGTCTTCACAACTTAAGACAGCTTGCAAGTGCACAATGACACGATCCGGTTTAAGTGCAAACCATTACAATTTGCAAGTCTTTAAGTAATCTAATTTTTTTGGTCTGTCTTGAAGGATAGTTGTAGAATAAGGCTCATTGGGTATATGCAAGTCCTCACGTCTCTGTTCCTCTGATCAGCTGAGCCCGTAGAGGAGAGCACAGCCCCTGCAGTCCCAGCCTCCATCTCTGACCGCTACCGGGTGGGCCGTATGATCGGCGATGGCAACTTTGCAGTAGTGCACGAGTGCGTAGAGCACTCCACGGGCCGGGCGTACGCTCTAAAGATCATCAACAAGGGCAAATGCAGAGGGAAGGTGAGTAGAAGATGCTATTTTACAGATCATGTATCTTATAGTCCCTTTTTGGTTTCATTGCTGGTGTCTTGCCTCTCAAGGTTTCTTCAAGCCTGAACGTTAAATTCCTTCTTCCCTGCCAGGAGCAAATGATCCAGAACGAGGTGGCCATCCTGCGCAGAGTCAAGCACCCTAACATTGTCCTGCTGATTGAGGAGATGGACACCTACAGTGAGCTCTACCTGGTCATGGAGCTGGTCAAGGTGTGTAAACCCAGCCATTTTCTTCTTATTATGGGGCTGCTGTCGTTTATGCCTTTGATAGGAAAAGGAGGACTTGGTTCAGAAGTCAGGCCAGATGATATGTTATGATTCTCATAGGTGTTGGACACTGACCCAATCTCAATCCCAACCCCTACCCTTTGTTTACAAGTGTCACATTGCCCCTCGGAACTGAGTTAGAGGGTAGTGGTTGAGGTTTTTCCCTACGAAATGGAACAGCCCTCAAATAAACAGAGCATCACTTCATTAACAGCTACTGACAGCAGAGGAGGGTCAAGTTCAGCTCCTCAATGCTGGGCTTTAGTTACATTTAGGGATCATACGCCTTCAAACAATGGAAGAACCAGCTTCTTGCTTGAATTTTTTAGATGGACCATCTAAGGTGGGATGGGAAATTGTTATGCTTGTTGTGAAGAAAAGGACATTGAACCAGCTTTAAACCAAGATAATACAATGGTTATAATTTTTAACAGAGAACATTCTCACATTTTCTTTGGTCTCTTGAGCTCATAACACTCTGTTTAGAGTCTCTGAGAAAACCTCTGTTTGGAGGGTCATTTAGCCCCAACACTTCACCCCTCTATCTCAACAATAATCGGGACAACCTACCCCTAGACGTTAACTCTTGTGCTGGCAGCAGTTAGTTACCAGATTTATGCTGCGAAAAGTATCTTGGCAAGTGACGTCATTTTAAATGTTGTCACAATCTACTGTATCTCTCTATTTTTAAGATTGTCAATTAATTCTAGAATTTTTTTTTATCCTAGTTTTAAGTCATTTCATTCAAGAGATCATCTTATTCTACTGGCAGATTATTTAACTGCCTCAAGTTTTGAAACAAGCAAAACTATCTGCCGACAGAACAAGACAGTTTCACTACGTGAAAATGTCTCAAATGTCAGAATATTAGATATATTGAGATTTAAGATGTTGTCGTCACTTGCTGAGATCCTTTCTTGCAGAGTATGTCGGCTGTCAGGCAGGAAAATCACCAAGCTCTGGACTTTGGTCCTCCAGCCTGGAACTGGACACATCTACTACCATGTCCATCATTTGGTCCAGGTCCAAAGTGGAAGCTCAGAGAGGGAAAGGAGCACTGAGACATCTTAGAGGAAGTTGCGTGTTTGATGTCTCGTTTTATTCAGTGGCTGCTGTGTACAGTAGCTAGCTCAGTCCAGCTGAGCTCTATATTAAGCCGCTGCTCCACTTAGCCGCCTCAGTGAGGGGATTTCGGCTTCTGCCACACCAGAGGCAAACCAGGCCAGTGTAAACTTTCAGCTCGCATTATTTACCATCAGCACAATTTCCAGACAGCTGCTGTGAAGTAGAAACTAATGACCTTCATGCATGTGTGCTTACTGTCGTCTGTAGGATGTTGAGGATGTTCCTGGGCTCGTTAGAATGTGTCATGTCTACAGAACTGGAAGCTGTCCTTCTGGTAGACCCTGGTATTTATTGTGCTGCTGTGTCTTGCTTGTCCACAGGGGGGCGACCTCTTTGATGCTATTACCTCGGCTACCAGATACACAGAGCGGGATGCCAGTGGCATGCTCTATAACCTGGCCAACGCCATTAAATATCTACATAGCCTTAACATCGTCCACAGAGACATCAAGCCAGAGAACCTTTTGGTAAGAGCATTATTTGTTTGTGTCTTTAGGACTTTTTGGATGTATGTTTTGATTCATGTCTCCACCGTCTTTTCACACGCTTATTAATTTATTAGAGCATTCATTAAGTCCAATTATTGATATTTGAACCAGCCAGTGTGAAGTGAGATCCGATGAGCTGTTACCAATCGCCGCATCCACGACCCCCCCTTTACAACCTAATTCATTTAGTTTTAGTTTAGGATGTTGGGTTTCCAGACTAAATGTTACACTGCCACCGTTCACTTGCATACTATATATAGCGGCACGGTGGCGTGGTGGGTTGCGCTGTCGCCTCACAGTGAGGAGGGCCTGGGTTCGATTCCCCGGCCGGTCAGCCAGGGTCCTCTCTGTGTGGAGTTTGCATGTTCTCCCTGTGTCTGCGTGGGTTTCCTCCGGGTTCTCCAGTTTCCTCCCAAAGACATGCAGTCAGGCCAGTTGGACGTGCTAAATTACCCCTGGGTGTGAGTGACTGTCTCTGTCTGTCTGACCTGCGATGGACTGGCGACCTGTCCAGGGTGTATCCTGCCTTCCGCCCGAAGACTGCTGGGATAGGCTCCAGCACCCCCCTGCGATCCTGACGGAGAAGCGGCTTAGAAAATGGATGGATGGAGATATATATATATATATATGTGTGTGTGTGTGTGTGTGTGTGTGTGTGTGTGTGTGTGTGTGTGTGTGTGTGTGTGTGTGTGTGTGTGTGTGTACACTAGCCTTTTAGACCAAATCTGGCCGAATGTACCGATCTGAATTCTTAAGGAATAAGTCAGCTCTTCCGTAGTATAAACTTCATGAACAATGTCATACCAGTCAGACAGTTGAGGGGGTTCAACAGATTTTCTAGTGATTTGCTTTCTTACTTGCAGCCAGCAAGGCCTTCAGCAATTCCATATCATTTGGACCGAAGTCTAAAGAATGATTTCCCAGATAAAGAAACCCAAAGTCAAAGAGTATATTAATCCGAAATATAGTACAGCGAGCCTGATGGACAGCTTTCCAATACCCAGACAGAATCTTACAATAAATCTAGTTTTAAAGCAACCGCGTGCTCTTAATTTCCGTACTTGGACAAAAACTCAGTTCTGTGCTTACGTTTCTCACTAGCAGGGCCGTCTTGCAGTAATTTGCCCTACATCTCACGTAGTCTCGGTGAATAAAATAACTGCCAAAAATGAATCAATCACGAAAAAATCATTTTTTACTCCTCCATAGCTGTTATGCAACTTTTCTTCCTTCTTGGCTTATTATGAACAGTCCAGACTGAAAAAATACAGTATAGGACATTTTCCAATGTGTGTTGATTGCACTCATAAAGATTTGGCCAGCTCCGTTTTCCCATATTGATGTCATATGTTGGCGTACAGCATGAGTGCTGCATACCTGAACATCTCAAGACGTTACTCTCCTCTAGACAGCGTGGAGATAGACAGAGCGGGCAGTCAGGTCTGTGGCTGAACCACAGCTGTTCTGAGGTCAGCCGAAAACCGGTCACTATTCGTAAACCTCGCGAAACCCTTCAGAAACGTGCGAGGACCTCGGTGTCCTGACACAAGTTGTGAACGTGGCTGACGCTGATTACTGAAGCAGTTGTGGAAAGAATGAGAGAGAAATGAAGGCAGTTAGCTGACTCTTTGACTCACTCCCTGCCAGCTTGCCTGCCTCTTTCTCCCTGGGCCTGAATGTGTGATATCACATTCACAGAGGAGGAAGTGAGACATGACTCACACGCCGACGGTTACCATACTGTACCCTGCTCAGAGGCTAAATCGCTTCAGCCACACGTCACTACAACACCAGCATCACTGTGTGGACTGTGTGTACCCTTTCCGCAGCACCAGCCCGCCTGGGATGATGATTAAGAGAGAGGGGCCATTACTTAAGTGCGCTCCCGATGAAACATCATTCACAAAACGCCTCTACACGGCTCCATTAGGCTCAAGCGATCAGCATGACTGGCGAAGCGATTAGCAATCCTTTATTACCCAAGTCTGGAGTCATTATGGTCAATTAATGTAGCGTGGCATCTAAAGCGCGTACCACTTCAAGCTCTTTTGTGTTCACGACCTGTCTTCTGCTGCTGTAGACGTTGCTTGAACAGTACAAGTTGAATGTTTGGACACATCTAAGAAAAACATACACACCGAACCTGGGGCCGTATTACAGAGTCCGAGATCAAGTCTTATTTGCTTCGTTGTCATGGCAACTTCAGCTAAGACTGAAGTTAGGACAGAAGCCGTTACAGAACAACAGTTAAGTCTATATCTTCTCATTTCCAGACAAGAAATGAGATGATTACAGAAACGTCCTAAGTCGCCAAAATATCCTAAATATTTTCTGAACTTTAAGATGAACCCCGTCTCCACCGTCCCTCTGATTACCTTCGGGTGTTAGATAGTCTATTCCAGCGATGGTGGTGAATAACGAGGAGAGAGAGCTGAAGGCGTGGCTGTTTATTAGGAGGAGTAACGTAAGCGCGCTTGGCTAAAGCGTTTGGGAAATGGAGACTGAAACTGGGGAGCGGCGACTCTGATAAACATCATTGTTCAGTTTATGGTCGCTTTAGTTTTATTTGACCTTGTTTACGTCGTTAACGTTAGCTGTCTGGCTGACTAACTTGATTACGTGTTTACGTATCGGCTGTGCGCGTATGGACGGTTGCTAGGCAACAGACACGCCGGCTGGTTGTAAACGTCAATAGAGTTAAGATTTCCTAACTTGGGATAAGAAAAGATATGGGATTCTTACATTTAGATCAGATTTGCGTCTGTGATATGAATTTGTGAATAATCTAATCTTGACCTTTCCGATCTTAAGTTGCGACATAAAGATAGGAATTTTCCGTAACACAACTCCCGGTGCTTGTGCGCAGAACTGCATTAAGGCTCTAAAACAAAACACTTTTTCTCACTGGACATTCCCAAATATGTTCTCATAGTTTTCTTGACCGTTTGTAGTAGAAGTGTGTGTTTAAAGGGCCCATATCATGGAAAATCGAATTTTCTCTACTTTTTTTTTTTTTTTTTTTTTGAGTTCATGCCGATCACATATGGAAAGTAAGATGCAGAAACAGCCTGTGCTGAATCCATCGTTTTTGTGATGTCACGAGGACCGACTCATTTACATACATCCACTTATTCAGCATACAGCAGTTTAGCCCCGCCCATTCATTTTGAGGGTCTAAAATGTTCTGCAAGCTTTTTGAATGAGGCACAATACAAGACAGCCAATCAGAACAGAGCTCATTTATCTTATCAGTCTTAAAGGAACAGTAGCAGCCTGTTTAATACTTGGGCATAAAGAGAGGTTGGAAAATATGTAAAAACGAATTATTATTGAAGAATTATTATTATTATTATTATTATTATTATTATTATTATTATTATTATTATTTGGGTAAATGTATGGATACATACATCCACTCTGTCCTTAAGTGTCCCTTAAGTTTTCCCTGTCATTACTATTTTGCCTGTTTTAGAATATTTCATAACTATTGTTCTATTATTCTACAAAAAGAAAGAAAAAACAGTAAAAAAAATGTATATATATTTCCAGATGTGTCCAAATAGTTTTGACAGGTACGGTCTACAAGACTGCAGTCATATCGTTGCTCTTCCAGCCTCTCTTCCCTTCCTCTGCCAGTCAAACATAATCAGTGCCTCAGCGCCTCAGTTCCACGGGCAGTAAGCCAGCGGAGCTCGGCTGATGCCGGCCGTCCCCGCGCTCATTCTTCCCTTGTGTGAGCCGAAGATAATGGCTTGTGTGGCTGGAAGCGAGCTTTTCAAAGAGGCAGCGGTACCTTCCGACACTCAATTCGAGGCTCTTTTGAAACGCCATTACCTCAGTTATTACATAACCGAGCAGAATAGAGGAAGCTGGCCGGAGTAGGAGTGGGAAGCACTTGTGCCAGTAGAGTTTAGGAGTTTTTAGCATCAGTGAAATTCAGTTGTGAACACTGGAAGCCTCGTTTTGCATTTATAGATAGATAGACAGAGCTTTATTGACCCCGAAAGGAAGTAGCGACACACAATTGCACATACACTTGCACATTGCTGGAACAAACCTCGTATCTCCAAAATGATGACTTGACAGGAGAAGGAAAAAACCTACTTTACTTTTGATGTAAGTCAATGGAACCAGACTCCATTCATCATGAAATTTCCATACAATGTAAAGGCCAATAAGTATTTTCGAATTATGTCAAAAACAGAAAAGACACAAAAATGGAGATACGAGGTTTTCTTCCGACAGCAGCGATGTGCTAAGCAGAAAATAAAAAATATAAATAAAAGTAGACAGAAGGTAAAGGATAAAAACGTAGAACTGAAAGTATCTGTATTTGCATATTTAATTGGAATATAAGACAGATTTGTTGTATTTACATGATAGCGGGCACTGAGTGGGTAAAAGCACAATGAGTATAGACACAACTAGGAGTTGCAGCAGTATTACAGTGTAACATGCGCAGTGAGAGTCATTACAGTAATAGCTGGGATAGACTGCACAGTGTGTATTGATCAGAGAGGAGATACAGTGACGAGGTTCAGCTCAGTTCAGACAGCAGGAGATCAGTACCGTCTCTGCAGTGAGGCAACTCGCTGTATATCAGTGTGTAAGAAAGATCTCACACGGCTCTTAACCGTCTGCACTGAATGAGCTTCTCCGTTTATCCAGTGTACCATGCAGGGGGTGTGAGGTGTTGTCCAGGATGGCTAACGGCTTGCTGAGCATCCTTCGTTCTGCCACAACCTCCAAAGAGTCCAGCTTGACTCCAACAACAGAGCCAGCCTTCCTAATACGTTTATTTTGTTCAGAGCACATTTGTTAAGGCTTCTGCCCCAGAACACAACAGCGTAGAGTAAAGCGCTCGCTACAGCAGACTGGTAGAGTCCATAGGAGCTTAGTACCCACACCAAAAGACCTCAGCCTCTTCAGGAAGAAGAGGCGGCTTTGGCCTCTCTTGTACACAGCAAGAGTTACAGCTCCGGTCCAGCTTGTTGTGTCCACCCAGATACTTGTAGGTCCCACCCAGATACTTGTAGGTCCCACCCAGATACTTGTAGGTCCCAACCACCTCCACATCAACTCCATCAGTGGTGACTGGTGACCTGGCAGGTTCTGAGTTCCTAAAGTCCACCTAAAGACCATCTCCTTAGTCTTATTAGGCGTTTGAGATCCAGCCAAGGAACTAATGTGAAACAATTGACGTCATGTGATCCGATGGACTAAACCACAGATTTGTCTGTTTTCCTTCAGGTCTATGAGCATCAGGACGGAAGCAAGTCTCTAAAGCTGGGAGACTTTGGCTTGGCGACAGTGGTGGACGGTCCGCTGTACACTGTCTGTGGAACACCCACATATGTAGCACCTGAAATCATCGCAGAGACTGGGTGAGAACTCCTTGAAAATGCGTAAATAATCCCAACATTACTTGTTTGTATTTAGGCTTGGTGTCATTTTTATACAGTGTTGGTCATTTATTGCATTTGCTTTAGACGTTATTTTATTACCTGCACTAAAAGAGGATTGTTGTCTGATTTGGACTAAACTCTTATTCTTATCTTGCTGTAGTTATGGCCTTAAAGTGGACATTTGGGCAGCTGGAGTCATCACGTACATCCTGCTGTGTGGATTCCCACCATTTCGCGGGTATGTTTATAGGCTGTTCCGTTGTTAATTTATAGATATTATTCACTTGTCCACTCCGAGATGGACTTCAGCTCAAGCCGCTTAACATACAGTGGGTCCAAATGCCTGAGACCGCGTTCTGTCATTTAAACCTGGAAATAAATAGAAAGTTTGAACATTTCGAATATTTGAAAAAAGAGAAAAGTCATGATAGTAAAATGAGGAATTGGCACTATTTCTAGGCCACGACTTCAAATTGCAGTAACCAAACGAAACCTTGTATCTCCATTTTTGCCATTTTTCAGGTTTTGGCATAATTTGAAAGCGCCTGTTGTTCTTTATATTGTGTGTAAATTTCATGATGAGTGGCCCAAAAGAAACGGCCCAAAATTACTTAGAAAAATGTCTGGTTCCATTGACTCACATTACGAGTAAAGTAGGATTTTACCTTCTCCTGTAAAATCACCATTTTGGAGATACGAGGTTTTCTTCCGAAAAGCGAAAGAGTGACATTAACCATATGAAAGCCTTTGTACCAAAAGGTCAGGTCTCATGTGTCGTATCTCTTTCAGTTGAAGCTTGTGTTCAGACGAAGCTCAGGTAGATCTGATCTGCTCATCAGAGGCTTTTGCACAAACGTCTGGAGTCCATGCCACTATCATTAAAGCACAAGTGGTCTCAGACTGTGGGACCCCCGGAAAGATTGTGTCCTTTTGTATTATCCTTAAATTGCACAAGGTGTAATATCTTTTGATATTTACATTAAAAAGATGTAAAAGATATATTTAAAAACCTACCAGAGCGGTTTTCTGGCTGCAGCAGGAGAAGCGGCATTGCTGCTGCTGTTTTTAGATCGTATTTGGTAGATCCGGATCCAGATTGAGTGTCAGTTGATTTGTAGGCCCTCTTTTTCACTCCTTATGCAAACTGGGATTATGATGTGTGAAGTGCGCTAGCCAGTGTAGGAAGTGCAATATACATTACTTATGTAAGAGAGCAGGGCCAGCAGGGCCCCCATGTGGTAACAGGAGGAACTACGCTTGGATCAACCCGTGTTCAAGCACACTTCAATTTGCTTATGAGCCATTTCTTAATTTTCCTTTCTTAATGTGATCTCATACATTTCATCTTTTCCGCAGGAGCACGGAGGACCAGGAGGCTCTGTTTGACCAGATTCTGCTTGGTCAGTTAGAATTCCCTCTCCCATACTGGGACAATGTGTCGGACTCAGCAAAGGTGAGTGAGAATGATGGATATCGCTGTTGTCGGAAGAAAACCTCATATCTCCCAAATGGCAACTTTACAGGAGGAGGAAAAAACATACTTTACTTATAATGGAAGTCAATGGAACCAGAATTTTTTCCAAGTAATATTGGGCCGTTTCTTTTTGTCCATTCATCATACAATCTACACACAATATAAAGAGTAACAGGCATTTTCAAATTATGTCAAAAACTGAAAAATGGAGATATGAGGTTTTCTATACTGATATCTGATGCATATACTGATCTAGAAAGCTTTTTCAACCTGTGCTGTCTCATTAAACAGCTCTTACAGCAGTGAGTGCCTGTTAGAAGATACAGGATACATAAATTCTTTTTGGAGGTGCAAATAAACGCCTCTGAAGTCATTTGGGTCAGCACTAACACCTTGTGTGTGTGTGTGTGTCCTGTGTGTGTGTGTGATTGCAGGAGCTGATCACATCCATGCTGCAGGTGGAAGTGGATCAGAGATACACAGCTTTGCAAGTGCTGGAACATCCCTGGGTCACTGTGAGTACTCACTCTGCATAAAAACACAGTTATGGCCTTCTTGTGATGCTAAATTGCATTTCGATTGATCAGTGCTACCTTAATCTGTTTACATGTCAGATTGAAATCAATTCTGAGTTGATTTACGGGTTTTTTTAATTTAGATCACAGACATACGGTATCTATAACAACCTAAAATGTATACAGCATCTTGAAAAGCCTAGAAAATGGTAATAGTGACCTGCTGATTAACTGGACCATAAAGTAGTTAGTAATTATTCAGTATCTTTCGATTGCATAAGAGTGACTCATTGTGGAAAAAATGCATATACCTTTTTCTTAATGTAATTTGTGACGCAGAATGACGGCCTGTCGGAGAATGAGCACCAGCTGTCAGTAGCAGGAAAGATCAAGAAGCACTTTAACACTGGCCCCAAGCCCAGCTGCACCACGCCGGGAGTGAATGTCATCACGGTAAGCTGTGATCTGCTGCTGGCTTGCTTTGTTTAGTCACACTAGTGTCCTCCAATCGGTCCTATAGAAAGATGGACTCTGTAAATGCGTGAATTAGACCAATAAGCTTTATCAGAGATGAAGAGCAGATTAATGTCTTTCTCTACTAGAGTCTGTGATGTTGCACTGGACCAGGTTCTGCGTGTGCTGAAAATCAGACGCATTAATATACAGTAACTACAGTTGCATCAAAGTTAAGGCCAAGCCTTGTGGTCATCCTCCTGGGGTGTTTATTTACATTAAGGCCCAATCCCAGTTCTTATTTTTACCCCTACCCCTTGTTTTCAGGTGTCAACCTAACCCCTTGGCACTGAGTAGCGGGGTAGTGGTTGAAATCATCCTCAAATAAAACTTCATTAACAGCTACTAGCGCCGCTCTGTAGGCGACCCTGCCCGTCTGCAGGGACAGCAGAGGAGGGGAAAGTTCAGCTCCTCACTGCTGGGCTTTAGTTACATTTAGGGATCATACGCCTTCAAAGAGGGGGGCAGTTATTTATTATCACCCCCCCTAATTCTTCAGTGATATGAAGCTGAAGTCAGAGATTCTCCAGGTTCTTGAGAATTTTCACGTTCCACCTTAAATGGAGCAGCTGTTACATTCTGGCTCTTCAGGTGTCAGAACTGCCAGACTATTTAAGGTGGAACGGGAAAGTTAGCTCGCTGGCTACTGAGACATCAGCATGCTGTTAGTGATTTTTATGCTTGTTATGAAGAAAAACTATCAAAATAAACTGAAACCACATTAAACTGAGATAAAACAGTGATTATCGTAATTTTTTAACAGAGAAAATTCCCACATTTGTGGGTTTCTTTGATCTCTTGTTCTCCGTCTCGCCGGTTTTTCTGTTTTCCTCATATCTCTGTTTGGAGTCTCTGAAAAACCTCAGTTTGGAGGGTCATGTAGCCCCAACACTTCACCCCACCCCTCCATCTCAACCAGAATCAGGACCCCCCACCCCTAGACGTGAATGTGCAAAACAGAGGGCTGAGGGCTCAGTGGTGGGGGCGAGGGGTGAAGTGAGACTGGGTCTAAGTATCCCTGTTTTTTCTCTACTCAGCTCGACCAAGACTTCTGCATCCAGAGATCAGGGTCGTTGGACTTCTACCAGCATCCGGGCATGTACTGGATAAGGTAAATCCACATCTACCCTGCTGAATGATACCAACCCCCCTGTACCCTTATCCTTCACACTCCCAGGCTGCCACTAACAGCACAGCCGCCCCTGCTCCTCTGTGTGAACGACTCTCATACTGAATGTTTTTTTCATGGCTTTCATGTGTAACTCAGTTCACTGTTACTGGTTATGTCTTTTTAAAGCATGCCGCATTCATGATGCTGCTGTTTCCCTCATTTCTTCACCCTGTGATGTCGAGCGGCAGTCACTCCCAAAGCAGTTGGCTGCCGTCATGACATTCCGTCCCTTCCCTTCCTTCGTCCTGTCCTACCAAAATATGCAGGTCAGGGTTGCGCCAGGATCAGGGTTCCCTGGATTACACTACTAGAGTCTGTGATGTTGCACCGGTCCAGGTTCTGCGTGTGCTGAAAATCAGCCACAGTAATATACAGTAACTACAGTTACACTGAACTGAAGGCCAAGCCTTGTACTTATTAAACGATAGTTGTGCAAAAAATCCAACTTACTTCATTTCCCACTTTTTCCAGATATAGTTATCGGCACGTTTGGTGTCCAAAATCTGCTTTTTTCGTTTTCGTCCTGCGGTTTGCAGTGTGAATTAGTGTGGCTGCCTTGGCCTCATGGGTCCAGCACCAAGCTAACGCAGCAAACTTCAGAAAACCAAACCTGTCTTAGCTCATTTTAGGGTTTGTACATCATTATTGATAAATTCATAACATTTTCATGTTTTCATTAGACTTCATGTTATGGGTAAAACGGGCAAGTTCTCCTACAACATCAGTAAAACGCCTCATACCGTGCTTCTTTCTCTCCTCCAGACCACCGCTCTTGATAAGGCGAGGCCGATTTTCGGACGAGGACGCCACCCGAATGTGAGCGCGGCGCCACGGATTACCCAGCCATCCTGTAGCCTCCCCGCCCCCAGCCTCTGCTCCGCTCTCCAGCTGTTCCCTCCTTATCCCCGGCTGCTGCCCTGCACTCTCCCCAGCCCCGGCCACCTCCACGCCTGAGTCTGAAGACTTTTCTGCCTGCTCCACTCAGACTGTCCGATCCCCCAGCTCCCACGTCCGGAGCCGGAGGGAAAGGGACGCAGAAGGAGAAAAGAAGGGTTTATGAGGATTCAGAACGCGGCAGAGTGGAAGGACAGGACTGAAGCTGTTCTCTAACGGAAGCGCGATGGTGTAGGTGTCGTCTCCCACCTGCAAAACGTGAAAAGAGCTTGTCAGGACTTGGGGGAATCCTTTAAATTATTTCACTCCATTGTAATAGTTTTCTTATTGATTTATACACATGGTATGCATTTTTATCAATTAACTTTAGACAGTTTTTTTTTTTTTTTTGTCCCGTTGATGGAAGCCTTCCTCAGGCTCCCCCACACTGTTTTTATCTGTCTCCGGGTCCAGTCTTGCTGACTGTTCCAGCCAGTTTTGTGGATGGAGCAGCTAATTGGCAGGTAGTTGATTATGGATTAGCTAGGCGTTTTCAGTTTGTGCTTGCTGGAAGCAGCTGCAGTCCGCTTCTTTTGTGCAGAGGCATCTGATCTGAAAGTGCAGTCCAGAAAACTGAGAGCCTTTCGTGTCGGCCGCGTGAAAACCTCTCTGAGCTCCCTCGCAATAAATGCTCCCTCATCGTTCCGGTGGTAAGCTCCCTCTCTCAGCACTTTGCTCTCCTTCCCGCTCAAACTGCAGCTGAAGGTGCTATCTGGCACAGAGAGCACACTCACGCGTAAGATGGGGACCGTTTTTTTTTTTTTTTTTTTTTTTGTAATCAGTGTAAATAATAATATGATTTCAATTATTTTGATATTGACAATATATTTCTTTAACTTAACTAGAGAACATAGCAATCGCATACGTCATTGTTTAGCTGTATGAAAGTGGAAGGAGTATAAGCACAATGGCAGTGATGTCCTGGGAAAGAGGTCTTTGACCATTCCCGGGACAGGCTTGTGTCCAAGAAATCCGGAGCATAACGCAGTGCTCAGACGCTCCACTGCACGGTGGAGAGTTTCGGACCGAAGTTCAGGGTTTGAATTGAGACCTCACTGATGAAGTGTAGCAGGGTCTAGCGCCCCAATGAACAGTTAACCCTTACAGAAGTGGCTGGTATTACAGCTTCCACAAGCATATCAGCAAGAATCCTGCAGTCAGATCCCTGAAACAGAAAGGAGTGATGTTGGGAATGACGTTAGTGGAAGGTGAACGTTGCCTTTCAGTGAAAATTGCTGCCAAATTAAGATAAACCAACAAAATGGATAAGGATTCTGGAAAACTCTGCCTCCGCTATTTATAAATGAAAGACTGAGTTTCTGCTGTTTATTTGAGTTTGATGGTTGCAAATGACTGACGGTTTCATTATATGACATTTTATTGGCTGATATTATCCGATTTTTTAGTTCCAAGTGTCATGTCGCTTGGGCTCCAGTAGGGACAGACGTAAAGCACCTCTTGACGCTCCTGCATACTCTCATCGTGAGGTAGAGGGTTGTTCACAATGCAATACCATCATAACATCACTGTTTATTCCAGTATTCACACGTTTCAAAACTACCACAAACATTTCTTTTTCGTCCGATTAGAGTCTCGGAGACTTTGGAAAAATGGAAGGTGAAGACTGCAAGTGCTATGAACCGCAGACGAACGCTACAGTGACTTAAACAGATGAGCAGCAGTCCAGGAACGTATGTTTATCTGCAAATATTTAACCTGCATTTGCTCCAGAACTGACAGTGACACAGCTTTAAGGATTCACCCTAACTGCTTCTGCTCATTCAACATCCTAAAAAAAAAACCAAACAAACTACCAAACCAAGTTTTGTGGACTTCCACAGGCGTTGCTAGACCGGTTTCACTTGCATTTACATAATTTGCACCACTATTATCTGCCATGATGGATATTACCCGGCATTATGGAAGTCAACTTTGTGTGCCTGGTTTGGGCCGACTGTCACACCGAAGCAAATAAAGTCTTGTAAAATAATCATGAAATGCGTGGTTTGTGTGTCATGAGCTACACTATGTCCGTTTTATGAATTTGGACACCACCAAACTGTTATTCTGACCCATCGATATACACACCTAGACACAGAGTTGGGTCCAGCCAGGCGTGCCAACAGTGCCGCCATCTTGGGGAGGTCAACATCGCTGCTGGACTGCATTCAGTGTCATTACAGAGCGGCAGTTTAAGAAAGATACTGTCCAGAATTCCACTATTTCAGGAATATCGCTCTCAGAAAGTGGGATAGGGTTATAAAACAGAGGGAACGCAGTGATCCAGGCTCATGTCTGTGTGGTGTTTGTGTGTAGATGTGGTCGTGTGGTTGGTGAAGCTCAGAGAACCTGCTGATGTGGTTGGTTTTCCTCTGGTTTTATATTAAGACCCCCTGAATAGACTTAAATGAAATAAGCTTAACTTCATGTAGAAGTTATAGCGTTCCTTAATCCATGTAGATATTCATAATAGGGTAGGGTACACCTTACTGTACAATACAATTACACAATGCTGAAGTTGGCTTCTTGTGCCAGCTTATTCGCATTTCCCCGTTCCACCTTAAATGCTGCGGCATCAGAAAGCGACTGCTGCACTATTTAAGGTGGAACGGGAAAACAACTCAAAGCTGGCGAACAGGAGGCCGACTTCCTCTCCGTGCTTCTCCCCGTGTTTTGGGGGTTTATTGTATTTTTCTGTGTATTAATATCAGAAGTGATTTACTCATTGATGGATTTGCTGATGTGTGTGTTTCTGTTTCTCACACTATGCTGGTTTTTAACATCAGGTGTGGACTTAATACTGTCCTGCTGGTCTGGACGGCTAATGACCACGGTCAGTTACTAAAGAAAGGAAAAAAGCTACTGAGAGCAGCCCATGCAGCCTGGATTCATTTATGTCTGAGGGTTATAACAACGCAAACTTGGTGAAAATCGGTTGAGTACTAAGGAAGTTGTGGCCGATTTAATCCTGAGCACTCGTCATGTTGACCGCTCCAACATGACGGACGCGCAGACGTATCGCCCCAGTCAAAGCGGCATCTAGGGGTGTTTATGGTTGTGACGGCGTTATTTGACAACGTAGTGGCAACGTTGTCACAACCTTCTACCCCGGCCGGTCCGTCGAGCTCGGTCCACAGCTGTTCTGAATTGGTTGAAAACTGAGCCCTCAGCTTGGAGTCCTAGTAGGACATGGTATAAACGTATCTGTGCCAATAGGAAACGTGATGCTATAGAAAGTCCAGCGGGCAAAAGTTCGTTTTTTCCCCCCCAAACGAATCTTAACGGTTTAAGTCGTTTCCTCTCGCTCTCTCTGAAGGAGCCGGTGAGTAAAACTGTCTTTTAGTGAAAACAAATCGCTGTTGCCGGAACAAAACCTCGCATCTCCGTTTATTTTTTGTCATTTTCCAGTTTTTTTGACATCATTTGAAAAAATATCTGTCGCTCTTTACACTGCGCGTAAATTTCATGATGAATGGACCAAAATAAACGACTTGGACAGACGTCTGGTTCCATTGACCTGCATTAAAAGTAAAGTAGGGTTTTTTTCCCTTTTCCTGTAAAGTTATCATTTTGGAGATGCGAGGTTTTGGTCCGACAGCAGTAAAACGTTAAATTACAACGAAATGCGTAATTAATCGGTTACTCGCTAAAGTCGTGCAGAGTAAGGCCCGAGTAACTCCGAGCCGAACATGAGGCAACAAATCTGACTACGATTTTAAGTGTAAAAGGTTTAAAATGGTCCCTAAATGAGCAGCTGGAGGATCGTGTACGACCAGGTGCCCATTTGTGGCGTAACTGGTGTTCGGTTACATTTCAAGGTTTTATGTTTATTAGCGTAGCTGGATTGCGTTAGCTTAGCTTAGCAGGCCCAAATGTTAGCCGCTACGCTAACGCCTCAGACGCTGGAGTCGTGACGTCACTCTGTGGTTGGCGCCACGCGTTTATGCCCATATTAGGAGCTCCGGGTCTCTGTGGGCCGGAATGAACAGGGTTTAGAGAAGTCGCCTCTAGCGCCCCCTGTAACAAGAAGTCAACTGAATAGGTTGTGGCAGCACGAACCTGATTGAGTGAGATACACTGCTGTGCTGAAGGAGAACTAAAGGGAAGCCGCTGGTAAAGAGTCATACGAGTCGTCCCGAAGAGAGCAGACGCTGGTACAAAGACATGGAAGGCGGGCTCGGACTGGGCGGGCTCCAGTCCGCAGAGCTGGACTGGAATGTGCCTAACCTGTCCAAAGCACGGAAGTCACGGAAAGAGGAATTCACCCTGTGTGTCGACATAGCTCCAGACACAAGAGATGAGAAAACGAAGGTAAAAGGTTTCAAATATCTCATAGGAGAGACGCTGTGCGCTTCAGTGAGGCCGGATGAGCTTTACCGTCAGCACGTTAACGGCTGCCTTCCATAAACATTGCAACCCAAAGCGGAACGAAACCGTAGAGACCGTGAGTCGTAGTAGAAGTTCCTCCCTTTAGACCTCCACTTGAGTAAAAGTACTAAAGTATTTCCCATCAAATGTACTTAAGTATAAAGTAAAAGTACTAAAAGAGTAATTCTGGCTCTGATGTCCTGTTATCATTTTTATAACCAGACTGGCTTCATGAACTCATTTCAGGTGAAAGTCTTCCAGCGTCTCTCTTGGTAAACCAGTCTTTTAATAGAAGGTCATTAATTAGTGACGCTGACGTCTATTAAAATGATCAGAAGCACAAAACACTGAAGGTAAACAGTTTCCATCAGGGAGAACCGAGTGGCTCTGAAATCACTTTTTACACACAAGCAAAGTTTCAGTTTCAGATTTATTTACAACTTAGTTCCAAGTTTAAGTTGAATAAAAACTGGCTTTAAACTCAGGATCACAGATGAGCTCCTTTACTATGTTGATCTGTAGGCGTCTGTTCATAAACATAAACCAGCCCAAACTCATTTACTATAAAATGAACTGGTGTTTGTAGAAATTCAGAAAACTACTTTCAGTAGAAAAACAAACTGAGTTCAGCTTCTTTTATTATAAGGGTTTAAAATGACGTCACCGTCTATTAGACTGGAGAGAAGAGCTACAGCCTCACACGACGCCCAGCTTCTGAATGGAGCTTATGGAGTATGAACGTTATGAAGAACATGACCGAGTGTGTTTTGGACCCACCGGTGGTCCCGAGGAGCTGAAGAGGTTAAGGTTGATTGATACCAGTACTGGTATCGGGCCAGTTCAGAGCTCATTTGCTCGTACTCAGACTAAGCTGAGTGTGCACGGCTGCACTAGTGAACAAATGATGAGATGGCAGTGAGCGAGAGTCTGCTGACTCCGTGGTGGTCAGACACGAAGCCATCGGTCACTTTAAACGTTCTGACTAGTCATAGTAACGCAAGGGGTTTACTGTGCGATTTTAGCCGGTTTTTAAACACACAATCACAACTATTTCCCCGATCCAGGTGGAGACACAGGCAGAAAAGTCTGTAAATGCTTCTAAAGTAAAGCACAAGCTGAATTAACTGAGTCTAATAGTTGTGTTAGGGCTGAACGATCTGTGGAAAATCTCCAATCGCAATTTTTCCAACTAATATTGCAACTTAAAATTAATTTTTAAAAACGATTTCTTTTTTTAAAATTGAGATTCAGGATTTTTTTGGCCATGAAGACCAGAACATCCCCCTTTTTCTGTCTTGAGGCTCGACTCCTGAACGCAGCCAGTCAAACTGCCAGTAAGCTGTGGTTGTGATGTCACAACACATGGAGGTTTGGCTGCCTCTGATTGGTCCAACTCACCTACAGGCAGCTCACAAACCCTTATTAGGTTCCGTTTCCCCTCTTAAACCTGAGAACGTCTTTTCTGATGTACACACTGAATAAAGACGGTTCTTCAAGGGTTCTTCAGTAAATACAGTGGTTCTGTGTGGAACCATAAGGACTCAGAAACCCATTTGCATACATTAGAGTTCTCTTCATGCTGAAACGGTTCTTCAGATTGATGAAGAACGTGTTGTATGTGGTTTTATATAGAACCTTTTTGAAGAGAGTTCTCTCTAGGATCAAAATGTTCTTCTACTGTTATAAGCTCGACATCAACAAGCAGCAAAGTGACGACAGCAGAACCCTTTTTGATGCTGTACAGAACCACATTCTCCAGTCTGAAGAACCGATTCACCACTCAGAGAACTTTACACACATGCACATGGGTCACTGAGCGTTCATGGTTCTGTATAGAACGACTGTCTTTACTAAAGAACCAGCTTAAATAAAAAACAACTGCAGCTCCTGCGATTTGAAAATTGTGATTTTATTATTGTGATTAATCTTTCAGCCCTAGTTACGTTTACATATTCAGACAGGCGCAGACTTTGTCTTGTCTTGTGTATTTCAGCATATATTTAGGTTTAGTTTGAAAACTGCAATACTTCAAACAGCTAGAACTGAGTGATGTACCTATTACACTCATTTACACCACCAGCTACCTGTAATTCGTTATGTTGTCGGTACTAAAAAAAAATATGTACTCGTACTCGGATTGAAAAAAATGGTATGGATGCGTCCCCAGATTAGTGCATTTAATCGGTCAGATATAATGTGTCATTATCTGATTTGCCTTCATTCATTAACAGCATTAGTGCCATTGATTGATTATTTTTTAAATGCTGTCCCTTTCATCACTGTCCTCATTTTCTCATTTGTAAAGCGATTTGAATGACTGCAGTGCTCAGAAGGTGCTATATAAATAAACCCGCCTTGCCTTCCAGGTGTAAAATGCCGTTGTACGGAAGAGCCGCGCGGTTGGAAGATGGAAAAGAGACGGAAGGCATCGTCACGTACAGGCGATGTGGCTGAACGCTCATTCAGACGGCCAGTGTCTCAAGAATCGGAAGCTTTCAACCACCGCCTCAGAAAAACTGGCTCGTGTTTCCTGTCATCAAGGTGAAGATGACATCTGGTAAGTTTGTATGAATAGATAGTGCATCAATACTACGTCTATTACAGAACATGAAAACGTCATCTTGCTTCTTGATGGCAGTTGATGCTTCCCAGGTAACTAAGGCTGGATTGTTAAAATTCAGTGTCAGTACTGACGCCTCGACCTCGGGAAACTTTAATATGATGTGGTAGAAATGGGTCCGTTTACTCATTGTAGGGGACGGCAGGCTGGATGAATGAATTCAGAACCACAGGCCAACTGTCCACTCTATTAGACACTCCTGTCTGGTCGGTCCACCTTGTAGATGTGAAGTCAGAGACGACAGCTCATCTGCTGCTGCACAGTTTGTGTTGGTCATCCTCTAGCCCTTCATCAGCAGTGATGGACAGTAACTGAGTAACTGAGTAAATGTAATTGGTTTCTGTACTTTAGTATTTTTGGTGTATCTGTACTGAAGTTTCTCCATTCTGGACTTTTTCCTTTCACTCCACTACATTTCAGAGTCTAATATCCGACTTTTTCCTCCTACATTCAGTGCTGAGAATGACCCACCACCCAAACAGTACCTGCTCTGTGAGGGTCCATGGGGGTCCTGACCACTGAAGAACAGGGTAACAGAGTATCAGAGAAACAGATGGACTACAGTCTGTAACTGTAGAACTACAGAGAGCAGCTATACAGTAAGTGGAGCTGGTAAAGTGGACAGTGAGCGTAGAAAGAAGGAGGCGGTCAGAACGTTACGCGTGACCGGTGTATGAATGTCGGCCACCTGAAATTACAGGGCCGGGCGTGGTCGTACGGTCAGAAACGCAATAAGAAAACAAAGCTCGTTTAAACTCATCCAGCTGAGTGAGTTTTTGATATGAACCATAAAAGAAAGACTCCTGAAAGGGATGTTTTGGTTGGTTTTATTGTAAATACGACAAAAAGGAAACAATTTTATTTTACAGTTATTGATCTTTATATATTGGCATGAATTAATATTTAAACATTTGAAGAGACAACCTCCTGTGAGTTTTCTGGCTTATTCAAGTTGCAGCAAATGCATGAAACAGCAGATGGGGGCCCCAAAGTTCATCGGTTAAGGTGTTTTACTCTAAATATATTGTCCTCCTTTGACTTTTTCACCAATAACTGTACCTCTCCTCTCTACAAACAATACACAAAGGAATAAATTAAACATATGCAAGTGATCAAATCCACCACACGAAATGAAAGAACAAAAATATTTAGCAAATGTACAAATTAAATCAAACGTACGGTACTAACCACTCACCTAATCACAGACAGATTGCACCTCTGTCTGTCATATATGCACATCCATGGCCAATGACCAGGCAAAAATCAACAAATTCTTTGCATAATTTATTATTCACGTCTTTTTTTTTTCTTAACTGTGACTCGTCATTTACATCTTTGCAAGAAAACAAGGATACATTGGATTGGAGTATCATACTGTAGCTTCAAAAATATTTTTTTTTATTATTATTTTAGGAGGATGAGGGGGAGGAACAAAAGAAACCGCTTCATATTTAAGTGTATAATGTACTCTAAACAGCTTAATACTCGTATAAACCAATCGTCCCCTCCTCAAAAAGCTATATGATTTATATTCCTCTCCTGGCTACAAAGTTATGATATTGCTTACTGTGGTTGTGGTTGTACAACATAATTACCACACATGATTTTAATATTGATCAAATACAACAAACATTGATGCACAACTCATACAATGGGGGGGGGGGGCCTAAATGTGTCTGTCGATCGAAAAATAAAATCGATACACTAATAAATTACGGCATGTTATTGGTGCAAAGTGCCAATACAAAAGACTTCGTTTTTTTTTTTTTTTCAGAATCATAAATAATCAGCAAATGTGTGTGAGTGAGAGAGGGTTACTTTTTCTTTTCTTTCTTTTTTTTTTTTTGTTTTATTTATTTTAAATTTAAAGTTCTGTACTGTTTGAAGTCCCTCGTACATGCCTGTCTGTCCTAGCCGTCACGTTATGTACATATATGACAAAACGGTTACCAAATATACAAAGAGGAAAACGCAGCTCGTTTTCTGATAGGATGTTACCTCCTCGTTGGCTGGCTGCTCTCATCTCACATCGCCATCATCACCGTCGTTATGCGTCATGTCATTATTAATACACATTATAGTACATACAGCAGGTCGTTAAATTAAAGGTGACGGGACCATCCATACGGGCGGTGGGGAATACGGGAACGTAAGCTCTCCCCTCATAGTGAGGACCTGCCTGGCTGCAGTGAGGACAAATTTCATATATACAAAGACTACGTTGAGCCCAGGCCCCCTACCCCACGAACTAAAACGATAGTAAAAGCATTCTTTGTTTGGCGGGTCGTCTGAAAGGAGTCTCAGAGGGTAACTGCGGTACGAGACTCACTCTCTTCAGTCCGTGGTGGTGCTCGTGGATTTTGTGGTCATGTTTATGTTGTGTTCACAGTTTGCAAACAAGAGGACTTCAGGCGACCTATCATCATATGTGGGAAGGGGGAAGAAACAATCCTAAGGATCTAGGTTACGACAGAGATAAGTCTTATGTTCATCTTTTTCGCTCAGTCTGACGCTCCGCTCTATTCCAGAACTTCGACACGCCCTGCGTATTTCCGCAAACCTCTCGATGGACTAGCAGGGCACGGATCGGTAGGAAATCTCCCAGCTGAAATGTGGCCAGCAGGCTGCCGACTAGGCCTTCTCATCTCTCGTCTCTCCGCGTCCACTCTTAGTATCTGTTCTGGTGCTCGTAGTGCCAGCGGTTGAAATCGATGTTGAATGCCACGATGCTCCCCGATGCCATTCCAGTGATCAGAGTTCTGAAACAGGGAATGAGAACAGAGTCCATAACGTCCTTTGCAAACATTTAAAAAGGAAGAGCAGAAAATGTTTAGAAGATGGTTCTGGCGGTTCACGACTACCGAGTTTTTATTTAGTTTAGTCTCATGTTCATTTTTTCTCGCTTGGTCTGACGCTTCATTCTATGTAGACTGAGCTGTGTGGCATTTGGACCAACAGCTTCAAGTAGTGTTCACATCAACCAAATGTGATCAGTGACTCTGATCGTGGCATGATTGGTGGGCTGATTTGAGTATTTCTGTATTCGTACTTTTATAGTTGATCTCGTGGGATTTTCACACGCAGCAGTCGATAAGTTACTCCGAATGGGGCAATCAACATCTGGTGAGCACCAATTTAGCCGTTTCCGATTCCACCCGCGAGTTAGGACTCCCCCAATCACACGATACTACCAATGCTAGGAGGGAGAAGGCAGCACAGGGTTTCTCCGAGACCCGCCGCTCACGCAGTATCACCGGACAGCCGAACTCACTCGGTGGAAAGCGTGAACCGCCGGATCCGTTACGTCAGCTAACAGACAAGCATTGCGTTAAGTGATGGGGGGGAGAGGAGGGGCATCTCAGAATGTACAACATTTAAGGCCTCAGCGAACTTCATGCGAAACGAAATTCTCGAGGGTTGTGCGAAGCCAAACGCGCATTCGCGGTCTTACCAGCTCACATACTTAATGCGGTTTCGTGTAGCGGGTGGCGGATGCTCCACGTGACACTATGACGAGTTTCATGACTGGAGGAAAACGATTCGTACACAGTTCTGTAACACGTAATCAAGTTAGTCAGAGAGCTAACGTTAGCTACCGTTACTGAGGTAAACAAGGTCAAATAAAACTAAAGCGAGATAAACTGAGAGTTAATTATGTTGTGAGAGCGCCCCCTGCTGTTTATCGGAGCGTCTTCGGCTCCACAGTTTCAGTCTCCATTTCCCAAACGCTTTAGCTGAGCGTGCTAACGTTACTCCTCCTATTAAACAGACACACGTTCAGCTCCGCCTCCTCATTATTCACCACCATCACTGTAACATTTCATCATCAACATTAACACAGGACGGTGATCAGAGGGGCGGTGGAGGTCGAGTCGGCAGCGTCGGGGGTTTTAAACGCTGTTAATAAAAACTCAAAGCTCAGTTTTCAGCGTAGATGAATGAAGCGTCATTATGCTGGTTATAGTGAACTGAGCTGCTCATCACTGAGTAAAGCAGTAGAACCAGACGGTGAGACAGAAGTTCAGACGCTCTGGAGTTCATCTCAAAGTTAAGACAGTATTCAGGGCATTTTGGACTTCGGATGTTTCTGTAAAACCGTTACATGTTTCTCATCTGGAAATAAGATTATAGACTTAACTGTTGTTCTGTGACGGCTTCGGTCCTAAATTCAGTCATAACTGAAGCTACCATGACAACAAAGCAGATCTCAGAGTTTTCTGTAATACGGCCCCAGGAGGAGAAGAGTCGATTAAACTGTTCTTTCACTCCATAAAGGGCTGAAACGTCACACCTGCCGATAAAAAACTTTCGAGGGCTTCTGCTTCCTTTTTTATTTATTAATATACAAATTTTCATGTTTTTTTATTTATCACTCTTCGTTGTAATTCTAGTTCATATATTAATTTACTGAGCAATTCATTTTTAACTTTTTCATTTTGGCACATCTGGTCTTCCATAATTTGAACTAATAAGGTAACTTTCTTCTTGATCATCTGTAAGGGATTTGATCTTATGAGGGACTGTGGTTTTTCTCACCTCTGGTCATGAGACAGGTCCATGGCTCTGATGCCTGCGTCACAGCCTGGGTAGATGTAGAGCTGTTTGAAGTCGCAGGCTTGCCACACCTCCACCACGCCATTATCCCCACCCGTCACCAGGTTCTGGCCATCGCTGCTCAGCAGGATAGCCTGAGAGACACAGAGTTGCATGTCTGTCGGTTTCCCAGTGAAGATATCGGTGTGTAGTGTTTTATCGATTGCTGTTCTGAGTGCTTGATCTTACTCGGGTGGAGTCATTGACTTCCATCTGAGCCAGCAGTTTGCCGTTGATGCTGAAGTTGCAGAAGCGTCCCCTCTCATAGTAGATGATACAGTGGCCCTCACTGGACACAGATATGAGCCGCGGTCGCACGCAGTTCTCCGGCCCCTCCAGAGCCCTCAGCAGGTCCCCCGTGATGGTGTGCACCAAACATGGACCCTCTATTATATTTAACAACACATACAAACACGTCAGCACAATGCAGCTCAAAGTGCTTCCCGATTACACTGAACAGGCAGAACATTCTGACCACCTCCGCGTTTCTACACTCACTGACCACTTTATCAGCTCCACTTACTGTAGAGCTGCACTCTGTAGTTCTACAGTTACAGACTGTAGTCCATCTGTTTCTCTGATACTCTGTTACCCTGTTCTTCAGTGGTCAGGACCCCATGGACCCTCACAGAGCAGGTACTGTTTGGGTGGGGGGTCATTCTCAGCAATGCTGATGTGTTGGTGGTGTATTATTGTGTGTTGCACTGGTGCGAATGGATCAGACACAGCAGTGCTGCTGGAGTTTTTAAACACTGTGTCCACTCACTGTCCACTCTATTAGACACTCTTACCTTGTCGGTCCACCTTGTAGATGTAAAGTCAGAGACGACAGCTCATCTGCTGCTGCACAGTTTGTGCTGGTCATCCTCTAGTCCTTCATCAGTGGTCACAGGACGCTGCCCACAGGACACTGTCAACTGGATATTTTTGGTTGGTGGACTGTTCTCAGTCCAGCAGCGACACTGAGGTGTTAAACTCCAGCAGTGCTACTGTATCTGATCCACTTGTACTGTGCAGTACATGTTTAAGTCTTAATCTAGGCCCTACCTAGAACTTCACAAGATATGCAAAACAATTATACACAGATATCATCCTGCAATGCTGCGTACTGCCACCTTCAGAAATTCAAGTATGACTTATGAGCAAGTTATGCACATAATCGGAATATTCTTCACATGGTGTTTAGTAAGTAAGCCTGACTGCAGGAGGCAGCAGTGTTATTTGTACTGACCTTTAGCTCCACTGATGACGAGTCCCAGCTCAGCGCACACAGACACACACACCACCTCATGGTCATGACCGGTCAGAACCGCCCGGGGTGCTGGATAATCACCTGCGACACGACACAAGACAAACCCCCGGACCACTGAGACTCAGATAAAACAACTAATAAACAATTAGATATAAGATCGTGCTGCTATACCTCACTTACCTGCCTTACCCCACTTATCTGACTGTTGCCTCACTGATCTCTTTCTCTGCCACTACACAGCCTTTAACTGAAGACTTTACAGGTATGACTGTATGTGTGTGGGTGTGCGTTGGTAGAAATGCATATTTTATTTACTACCTGTAAATGTGTGTCTGATACTGTGCTCTGTAACCAAATTCCTCGTATGGGTAAACAAACCTGGCCAATAAAGCTCGATTATGATTCTGATTGGCTCTGTTATTAGTGCAGTGATACAATAAAAATGACAATTGATTCGATCAACTTTTTAAAAGAATTTTTTTGTGTGTGTGTTTTTGTAGCCCGTCTGATGGACTGGAAACCTGTATCCTGCCTTCCACCCAATGACTGCTGGGATAGACTTCGGCACCTCCCAGAAGGATAAGCAGCTTAGAAAGTGTGTGTGTGTGTGTGTGTGTAACAACTCCAAACAAGCAAGCCGAGGGCAACAGGGGCAAGGAGAAACTCCCTAAGAGCAAGAAATCTTGCTAGGAACCAAGGTGCAAAAGGAACTAACCTTCCCTCTGGTTAACATTGAATACCAAAACAATAAATGTGTAAATGAACATGCAACAGTGAACATATAGAAAAGAACCCATCACTGGACAGACGTATTCAGACTGACCAATGATAACATGCAACTACTGTTAGAGGCCTGTCAGAGTAACAAATGAGAAAAGTTCTATAAAAAACAAGTCACTAGCCACGTTTACATGCAGCCTCATAATCCGTTAATCGTCTGACTAATAGCTCATTCATAACACAATACATTCATGTAAACACCTCAATCGGAATAGTCTAGTCTGATTGAGGACATTCAGAATACAGTTTCTATCTGATTGATTGAGGTGGGTAATCCTGTAAATAATCAGTATATAAGAATAATATCCGTGTAAACGCCTGTATCCGATTACATTCCCTATCGGAAAGTTTCAGTCCGTTCTGCATGAGCGTCGCGTCACAGTGAGAGTTTATACCGTTCAGTACTGCTGCTCATCTCACTCTGACTGGTTGTCATAGAAACGTATATACTAAGCGGTTCTCTGAGCATGTAAACAGAGATGTTCCATCATATCGAGCTTATAAACACCTCACGCTTCATCTATAATCCGAATCTATTCAGTTGGATTGCCAAAAATGCATGTACAGCGCAGCCACTGAGACTGTCGCTGATCGCTGTTAGAGGAACACATGAGAAACATATCTGAAAACCAGGCACTGTTACTGACAAGCATCAGTGTTAGTTTGTTACATGACAAGTTTTTTTTTATTTTTTATTTTTATATAACCCTACATTTTGTACAGTGTCCTTGAGTGTCGAGAAACCCACTTTTAAATTAAATTAATTATTATTATTATTATTAAGTGTCTACAACCAGCTCAGACTCGGGGAAACTTGCTGAACCCTACAGCTCATCACAGTACATGAGTGGTCATCATGGGCATGGCAGTGATTTGTTGCCAAGCTGGAAAAGAGTTTGTTGCAGAGCCTAAAATGTTTCTGTGACTTAAAACTCCAGCCTAAATTGTGTGGGACTTGGTGAACTGTTTTAGCTGGTGTATTTCATTTTTATCTGTTTATGTGTTATTCATACAAGTCAGATGTGGAAGAAAAAGTACCTTCTGTACGAAATGTTTTGATTTAAGCAATAGAAGACGAGAGGGATGTTTTAATGTTCAGTTCCTTCCTCCTAATTATAGCTCCTTAACGAGCAGCTTGTTGCTACGTCAGAGTAACGAGCTCCGCCCACTCGCCGCTCAGCCGGCAGTTCGTTCTCCAGCTCCTTACACTAAATTCCCAAACTGTCGTCACCACTGAGCAGCTTTTCAGTCGCAGCTGTGACAGAAGAACAGCTGAACAACCTGGAATCAGCCAGAAATGAACCCAACACCATTCGCCAGACGTGTCTGATCTTCAGAGTCGGACCGAATCAGACTGAGCCGTAAAACTGACCCAATATCAGGTTCAGCTCAGTTTGGTCAGTTTCTCCAGATCAGTATTAATGTTGTTTTGTTCCAGCCGGTCTGTAAAGCTTCTTACAGCCTGTTTAGTTTGGCGAATGGTGTTGGGTTCATTTCTGGCTGATTCCAGGTTGTTCAGCTGTTCTTCTGTCACAGCTGCCGACTGAAAAGCTGCTCAGTGGTGACGACGGTTTGGGAATTTAGCGTCGTCTCGTCTTCAGAGTCGGACCGAATCGTTTTCTGTTTGAAAAGTACGAAGTAAAAACGTTCAAAGGGCTTGAGCGACTCCTACAGCTGTCAAAGTCGTTGCTTAGCAACAGCGTCTCAGTGGAGTGAGAAACCTGTGTTCTGGTGAAATAACAGCACAGTTAGAACACCTCTCAACCAATCAGCTCGCGTGGGCAGAACTGACTTGTATAAAAACCCCATATTTAAAATCAATCTAGATAAAGTTGTATTGTTACTGCAGAATTAGAAATTAAGCACTGTGTGTGTGTGTGTGTGTGTGTGTGTGTGTGTACTCACTGTTGTTAGGATTATCTCCAATGATGTGGTGCCGCCCGCTCCAGTACCACAGCAGCAGCGTAGCATCTCGAGAGCCAGAGACGATGTAGCAGTCTCCACCAATGTAGGACTCTGAGCGAGCCAGACACGTCACTACGTCCCAGTGGCCAAACACAATCTGAGTCAGCTTACCTGAGGAAACGGCGAATGAGCAGCGTCAAAATCAGACAGTGCGGTAAAACAGAAACTTGGATAACTTGGATCAACATGCAGCACTTCATTGGCTTTAAAATGCCTCTTAAGTCTCAAAAAGAGGACATAATTACAGTAAAATGTGCTCTTTAGCTTATTTATCACTCATCCTCTAGTTTGTGTCTGAAACACCACTTCTCTGACTCTGAAATATCTCTAAACAGATTCAGGCACACACACCTGTTTCTGTGGAATACACCCGAAAACTCTTGTCCCAGAAGCCACAGGCCAGAATATAGCGATTGTCAGCAGTGACCACAAAACAGTGCGTGTTGATCTGAATGCTCTGGTCCACCAGATCAGTGATCTGCCGTTTATTCACTCCAGAGTTATTAGCTGTAGTGATCAGAAACAGAAGAAAAACATCATTTAGGAAATATTAGGTACAGACATGAATCATGTAATATTATTTAACAATAGAGAAACACTCACCAGGCAAAAAATCATTTAAACCCAGCAAAAGGCTTAACCAATGAGCCAGACCCATCTCCACTAACACTAACAGTACTAATAACAGAAGTAATAACATAGCAGCTTTATGTGGTTCCCAAAAATGGTAAATTAAACAAGAATAAATGTAACGGTGAAGATAAAAAGGATCTGCTGTGCAAGAAAAGAGATTAACATCATCATCAGCCTCGCACCAAGCTGCTTTCAGTCTAGCTGCTATATAAAGACTTACTTAGTTTCTTTAATTGGAATTTTCCATCCTAAAATGGTAAAAGATGTTGCATAATGGAAAGAGCTCCTGTTACCTATCAGAGGATCCATCTCGATGGGTAAGTGATGAGCCTGCTCCAGGGAGTATCCTGGGGCTCCCCTGAGACCTGCACACAACACGGTTTATTCAGTTAAATAATCAAAAATCCTCAGTAATGTGGTCAGACTTGCCGACGAAGAGCTTTCCTCATTTTTACTGTTTACCACAAGAGAAAAACACTTATAAACACGTATGCAGTGCAGTCTGTAGTTCTACAGTTACAGACTGTAGTCCATCTGTTTCTCTGATACTCTGTTACCCTGTTCTTCAGTGGTCAGGACCCCCATGGACCCTCACAGAGCAGGTACTGTTTGGGTTGTGGATCATTCTTAGCACTGCAGTAACACTGACGTGGTGGTGGTGTGTTAGTGTGTGTTGTGCTGGTCTGAGTGGATCAGACACAGCAGTGCTGCTGGAGTTTTTAAACACTGTGTCCACCCACTGTCCACTCTATTAGACACTCCTACCTTGTCGATCCACCTTGTAGATGTAGAGTCAGAGACGACAGCTCATCTGCTGCTGCACAGTTTGTGTTGGTCATCCTCTAGTCCTTCATCAGTGGTCACAGGACGCTGGATATTTTTGGTTGGTGGACTGTTCCCAGTCCAGCAGCGACACTGAGGTGTTTAAAAACTCCAGCAGCACTGCTGTGTCTGATCCACTCAGACCACTGAGTACTTTTGGCAGTATGTACATTCACTTAGAAAAGCGTCGTTTGACCAGGGGTTGTAAATGATGCATGTTAAAGCTTCTGGCTGACGCTGCTGGCTGTGTTTTTGGGGTAGTGAGGTGTGCCAGGCCGGGTGCCAGCGCTCACCGACAGTGTTGTGCCAGCGGTTGACGGCGAACAGGCGGCTGCAGGTGACTGTGACGGCAGCGGGAACGCTCAGGTGAGGCAGCGTGTTTGCAGCCACGTGCGTCACCGGAGAGTTGGAGGGAAACTTCAGCACCATGATCACATCCTGCTGCATCTGATCCTTAAACATGAGCGGACTCTGAGGAAGGAAACACTGATGAAGAGAAAGAGAGCGAGAGACGCAGCCAGAGAAGTAGAGGAGGAAGGAGAGGAGGAACGAGGAAAAGAGGAAGGAAGGATGAAGGGAAAAGGGAGACAAAGGACGGAGAGAGGAGAGAGGTATGTTAAAGTGGAACCATAAGGTAAGTATGAGGAACTATGGGGGGTTACAGGGTTACAGGGTGACATATAGGGGATAAAGGAGAAGGTCTGATTCGGGTCAGAGGGAGGAGGGTTTGGCTGGTCTAATCTAAGGCCCAGTCCCATTTTATCTTCTTACCCCTACCCATTGATTTCGAGTGTCACTCTAACCCCTCGGAACTGAGTTACAAGGGGTAGTGGTTGAAACCTTGTCCTACAAAATGGGACCCTCGAATTAAAAAAAACAAAAACAAAAAAACACCAAACAACATCACTTCGTCAACAGCTACTAGCGCCGCTCTGTAGGCGACCCTGCCCGTCTGCAGGGACAACAGAGGAGGGGAAAGTTCAGCTCCTCACTGCTGGGCTTTAGTTACATTTAGGGATCATCCGCCTTCAAAGAGGGGGGCAGTTATTTATTATCACTCCCCCTAATTCTTCTGTGATATGAAGCTGAAGTCGGATATTCTCCAGATTCTTGAGAATTTTCCCGTTCCACCTTAAATGGAGCAGCAGTTACATTCTGGTGCTTCAGGCGTCAGAACTGCTGGACTATTTAAGGTGGAACGGGAAAGTTAGGTATCTAGCTACCGAGAGGTTAGTATGCTATTAGTTACTTTTTATGCTTGTTATGAAGGAAAACGACCAAAATTCACTGAAACAGCACTAAACTAAGAGAATACAGTGATTATTGTCATTTTTAACGTATATATATATATATATACATATATACACACACACACACACACACACTTTCTTTGCTCTCTTGTGCTCCATCTTGCTGTTTTTTTCATTTTTTCCTCATAACACTCCGTAGAGGGCTGAGGGCTCAGTGGTAGGGGCGAGGGGTGAAATGGGATTGGGCCTAAAAGTGCTCTGACCACGGGTCCATCCATACACCCAATAGTCAGCAGATGGTCATCCAGCATTTTCTTCTGAAATCAAGGGTATTAATAGACCCACTGTAGTCATGCGTCGTTCTTCCGGGTCGGAGCTCATTTTTCTCTGACCACAACGAACAGAGTTCCCGAAAAATCGTCTGTCACACCCTGAATTTAATTGAGGTGTTCAGAACCCAATAGGCTTTGTCCCGTCAACATTCTTCTCCCGAACACCACTGGATCCTCTGACTTACGAGGTCGAAGTAATGCCAAAGTAACGGTTTATCCTTAAAGTACATTTCAGGCCGAAACTTTAGGAGAAAACTACCACAAAACAGCGTCTCGGGAATCAAGCAATGCATTCACAACCGTTTTGTGTAATAACAACAGGGTGTAGCTTCTAGAGCTATTAAATGCTTTGGACGTCTGGTTCCTAACAATTGTCAATCTCTAGAAAGGCGCCTTTCACACCAAACCACTCCGAGTGATTTTGTTTACATCTAGACCACTGAAAATCGGTTCCCTTCTAATTCGATTTTTCGCTGAACTGTTTGTTTAAAAGTACAGTATGAATAAATCAGCTTGTTGTCTTTAACAGTTACAACAGACAATGTACGTGACACGACATTGTGAATGAGCGTAGGTCTCACCAGATGCATGGCGGAGCTGCGCGGAGGATGCGGCTCGATCAGCAGCTGAGAGGGAACCTGGCCGAAAGTCTGGATCTGAGCCTCCATGGACTGGAGAGAGACAGAGTGAGGGAGAGAGACAGCGTGAGGGAGAGAGACAGAGTGAGGGAGAGAGACAGTGTGAGGGAGAGAGACAGTGTGAGGGAGAGAGACAGAGTGAGGGAGAGAGACAGTGAGTGTTCTAAGTAGGGAAGTGCAAATGAGACAGCAGCCTGAAGTTGAAGTGTTGATCAGTGCCCACGTGTCTCTTCCAGCTTTGTCTGCCTAATTAGACAAGCACACAATGGCGCTTCCACACAGAGGGCCAGGGATGAAGTGTGAGGTCTCTGGCGATGCTGAGAGCCAGCCATAATGAGAGAAACAGAAAATAGAAACAGGAACAGGAAGCGAGGAAAAACCTGGACTCAGAGTGAAGAGAACATATTGTACTTTGCGAAACAGGCTGAGAGGATGTCTGAGTGAGGGTCAGAGAAAAGGACAGCACTGAAACCTGAACCCCACGCTGTTATTCAACTGGCCTGGAAATAATGCTGCTTCACAAAAGCAAAGGACAGTCATCGAGGACACAAAACACATTTTAACTATTGGGATTTCAGCCCTCGTAGAAAAACAGAGTAGGTGGGCAGTCGGAGTGCGACTCCTTTTAAAGCGTGTAGGAGGAAGTGCGGTGTGTGTCTCACCTCTCTGAGCTGCAGGTCCGTGATGGTGTCCAGGTTGATGGAGCCTTCGTAGGACATGTAGTGGAACACATTGAGCGCTCTCACCGCTTCCGGCCCTCGCTGCTTGTAGCCGAAGATCAGGTCGATCCACTGGTGCAGCTGGCATGAAACGAACTCGCTCTCCAGCGCCTGAGACGAGCCAGAGTGGTTAGTTAGGAGTGCTGGCAGAATTAATGCAGATCTAAGTGGTACAACAACTAGTGCCTTAGAATACTTCTCAATCGGCTTGAGAACTTAAACGGAACCGTGTTAGACCAGTTCTCTACATATTTAACTGGAAGACAGTATTTTGTAAACATAGATGAACATATGTCAGATAAGCATGATATTCTCTGTGGTGTACCACAAGGCTCTGTACTAGGTCCACTTCTGTTTTCTTTGTATTTGCTGCCACTGGGTCAGATTACTAGGAAGCATGGCATCAGTTTTCAGAGTTATGCAGATGATACACAGCTGTACATCTGTGGCTCCAGACGATGTCAGTTCAGTAGATAAGCTCACTCTACGCATAGTTAGCTGGACGAATAGCGTTTTTCCAAAGCCGAACGAAGAAAAGACAGAAATATTTATGATTGGTAGTGAAGCAAAGAGAAAAAAGGTGTAAGACAGACTTGGAAATCTGGCTCTACGAATAAAAACTGGAGTTAGGAGTTAGGAGGTGTGACTGTAGATTTTTAAATCACATATTAATAATATTAGGTTGAGAATATTAACAGGGACTAGGAAAGAAGATCATGTTAGACCAGTTTTAGCATCACTGCAGTGACTATGAAATTTTATTACTAGTTTTTAAATCTCTTAATGGTTTAGCACCTTCATGCATTTCTGAGTGCTGACAGATGATGCTCCTCATCCAGCTTTAAGATCATGCAGTGCTCCACTGTATGAAACTGCTCCACGCATGAAACTTAGGCAGAGCGGAGAGGCAGCGTTTCGTTTATATGCACCAAAAGTCTGGAATGCATTACCAATGAACGTCCGTCAGACTTCTGTCAATGTTTTTAAAAACTTATTCCTAGGTTTTATTGTTTCCTTTGTTTTTAATGGAAAATTACTATTACTTTTATGCTCTTCTTAGTTGCATTTTTATTGTCTTTTTTTCTTTTACACCTTTATTCTGTGCTTTTTAATTGTATGTATTAATATATACATTTTCTGCTATTTACTGTTTGTTTATTATATGATGTTTTTATTCTTGATTATCTTTCCTCCTCTCTTGTTTTTACTTTTATACTGTAAAGCACTGAGCTGCTTTTTAATGCTTGAAAAGTGCTACATAAATAGACATTATTATGATTATTATTATTATTTCTGGAGTCGCAATTACCAACGAAGAACCAACTCACAGAAATGATTAAAAAAAAAAAAAGATAAAAAGTTCCAGCACCTAATATCCATGTGCAATTCATCTCAAGGCTTATGATTGGCTAATTAAAGATTTCAAACTCAAAGAATCTGTTTTAATCAGCATTTTCATCCTTAATCGTAGAGCCATATAACAGAATCATGAAAATGTCCAAAGACCTCATCTGGATGATCTGAGGCTTGGTCACGATGCTCACAGCACACAGTTAAACATTCCTGTTGATCTGAAAAGGCTTGACTTTGTAAACGTGCCTCCGGACTCTGCTGGGCTTTATTTGACTATTTATTTATTTATTATATTATGTATTAGTATAGGGTGCTGGGTGCTTTGCGCATAAAATAAGAGTTTTATTAGTGCGTTTCATAATCGGATTTCTGCAGTTATCTGACTATTTAAATGGTCATGTAAACACCAAACTCCAATGTAGAAATCTGATAAACAGGCTGAATTTATCAGTAATCAGACGCGTCAGTGCTGTGAACTCGCACTCTGATGTCTTTCAGATTTCTCAGTCTGCACACGTGTGAAAACAGACGGCGGTCCCGGAAATAAGCGAGCAGCGCCGCTGTGAGACGCCGCAAAACACTTTTGGAGCGACCCTGAAACCAAATACATGCCTGAGGAAATATTCTTTATTTTTGACATGTAAGTTCATATTTTCAGGTAAAGTGATTCATTATTTATTTATTTATTTATTTAAAGCTGCGGCAGTGAGTTTGAGTTCACGCTGCGTTTGTCACGTCGTCTTCTGTGAGCTTGTTGGCTGGAAGCAAAGCAGAAATCTGATTATGCCTGATTCACGTAGACCCAGAGTTTCCCCGTTATCTGCTTACTCGTGCATATAAACGTGTTTACTGACGGATTACAGACAAAATCTCATTTTCTGCAGGAATCGGATTATTAAGTGCATGTAAATGCACTTGTTGACATACTGTGACATCTGCAGCCACACATACAGTCCTCCTTACCATTCTGTTGATGCGAACAAAGTCCTCTGGTTTCTTGGCCCAGGCAGGCAGCTCCACATCACATACAGGTGTGCGGTCCTCCCTCACGCCCAAATCATAACCATTGCTGTTCACAAACATCTCAGGGAGGTAGTAGAACTCAGGGATCAACTCCTGTGCCACAAACAGAACATATACACTTGAATAATAGTAATAACAGATTATATCTGTACAAAAATCTGTATTTTTAATTTAAGTAGTAAAATGTAACAGGGAAAAAAGCTGTGACGGGTTAAGATACCAGTTTTCCCTGATCCCTGTTGAGGGGTCGAGGATACTAAAAGTTAAAACAACTTTTTGAAGTGTAGTATAGCTGTTCACTCTGTCTCACCTTCACGTCGGATGTGTCCCTTTGGCAGCTCCTCCAGGAGCGCATGATGCCAGAGAACGTTCTGTCCGGATGGTCAAACTTTCTGTCGTTCCCGTTCAGGTAAAATGTAGTGAAGGGCTCCTAACACAGTGGACAGTATAGGGAAAGAATGTGAGAAGATTTGAGAGAATCTATATATATATGTATATTTATTCTGCTTACTGTTGCAGGATTTTCTTGGACAAAAGCAGAGAAATTCTAACAAGAGTGTGGAATAGAGACTAAAGCAGTAGAACACAGAGGGAGTGAGTTATCCTGAAATAACATCCCGGCTGTGGTTTGATGTCCGTAGATCATCTCAGCCGTGATGTTATTGGTGATAACTCCCTCCTCGAGTGCTCTACTGCTTTAATACAGCAGTTAAATAAATACAGTAAGAAATGAATAAACTGGCCGTGAACGCGGCGTTTAATATGTTTTAATGTTCAGTTCCTTCCTCCTAATTATAGCTCCTTAACGAGCAGCTCGTTGCTACGTCAGAGTAACGAGCTCCGCCCACTCGCTGCTCAGCCGGCAGTTCGTTCTCCAGCTCCTTACACTAAATTCCCAAACTGTCGTCACCACTGAGCAGCTTTTCAGTCGGCAGCTGTGACAGAAGAACAGCTGAACAACCTGGAATCAGCCAGAAATGAACCCAACACCATTCGCCAAACTAAACGGGCTGTAAGAAGCTTTACAGACCGGCTGGAACAAAACAACATTAATACTGATCTGGACAAACTGACCAAACTGAGCTGAACCTGATATTGGGTCAGTTTTACGGCTCAGTCTGATTTGGTCCGACTCTGAAGATCAGACACGTCTGGCGAATGGTGTTGGGTTCATTTGGGAATTTTGTGTCGTCTCGTCTTCAGAGTCGGACCAAATCGCCCGTCGGTCAGATGTGATCTTAACAGTGTCCGTTTTCTATTTGTGGCAAAGTAAAAACGTTCAAAGGGCTTGAGCGTCTCCTACGGCTGTCAAAGTCGTTGCTTAGCAACAGCGTCTCATTGAAGTGACAGTGCTTGTGAAAAACCTGTGATGCTCTGGTGAAATAACAGCACAGTTAGACGCCTCTCAACCAATCAGCTCGCGTGGCCAGAACTAATGCAATACTGAACAGCCTGAGTATGTATTAGAATATTACAGATGGCTGTAGATATCAAAATTTGCTATATGTTACTTTAAAAAAACAAACAGGAATGTTAAATTTTTTATCACAATATATATTGAAATATATTTAACTTTACAATATATTTTTCTATATTTGGATATTATTCCTTTAAAAATTGTGAAGATCCTCTAACAACAGAAATGCCCTGTGATTGACTGGCAGCCTGTCCACTGAGCGCTGGGATCCAGCACTCCCCGCAAAAAACAGGAGGATAAGCGGCTTAGTTGACGAGTGACTGAGTAATTAAATGGTTAAAATGCACTTTTCTACTCTGAATATCTCGTGGCCCGGGAGCAGGGGTGTACTCTAGCTGCTGTACACGTCACAGTACAGAATGGCAGTGCTCACTATTCTGTGCAGCCAGAGTAGAGTGGAGGCAGCGGTGGAGTAGAGGGCGGTGTAGTGATGTGGTGGGGTTCCGTCCTCCTCCCATGTCTCATAATGCTCTGCATAAAAGGCGGCACGCTTCGGATTCAGGGCTCCGATCGGCTGAAGGAAAGAAAAAGTAGGAAGACTTCATGACAAATCTCGTTTTTTAAGAAACTGGTTTTGCTGAGGATCTTGTGCTGATGTGTGTTGAAAACATTACATGAGGGCGGTCAGAATGTACCTTTGACAGGTCCCTGAAGTTGCCGGGCAAAGTGAGGTCCAGCTCCTCAGACTCATAGTTGGTGAGGACCCAGGGGAAGACCGGGTACTGGTTCAGATCATTATACGTTCTCCCTGGACACAAACGTACAACATGCGTGAAAACCTTCGCATGAACTATCTCTATAACGACGAACTGGACGGGCTGACCAACGTCACTGCTGTAAGTGGCAGACAGAGTAATACTTTCTGTGATATGGTTGGTGGGTCAGTCTCAGCTCTGCAGTAACACTGCTGTGGTGCTGGTGTGAGTGGATCAGACGCAGCAGTGCTGCTCTGTTGGAGTTTTCTGTTCGAACTGCAGCTCACGCAACGTCACTCGACAGCTGAGAGGAAAGCGCCCACCACCAGTTCTGTTACGTCATCGAACAGATGACTGCGCTGACCAGAATAGAGTGAGGTGATTGGTGGGGGTGGAAGGGGTAGAAGGGGTAGGGGGCATCCTACCCACCCAGAGAGCGAGGCCAATTATGCTTTCTAAGACTCCCGGCCACGGATGCCTGTGGCATCACCAGGGATTGAACTCGCAATCTCCCGATCGCCAGTCGTGCCAGTCGGGAGCCCCAGAAACACATCATTGATATTTTGTCCACATCATGGTGTGCATTCTTACCTGCAATGGTGTTGAGGAACATGAGGTACTCAAAGTTGGAAATCTCTCGCCTCTGCCAGCGCTGGGTCATGTTGGAGGACTTAAAGAGCTGCCGAGGAGTGGCCAGAGAGATCCGCCTGCAAGCAGGGCAAATGTGTCATAAAACGGTCAATCTTAATAATCTGCACGAACGAAGGGAAACTTGCTCTCAAATCATCGCTTATAGTTTGAGACGCATGATGAATACGTGTGACCATGTCCTACCTTGCTTGAGGGAGGCCATAGCTGGTGCCGACCCCAACTCGGGGTAAACTGTACACCACCTTTTTGACTGTAGCCTGGTCCGGGAAGTTGAACATGACCGATGCTATGGGGAAAGAGGACGGTCAGTTTGTTAGAATGGGTTAGTCATGGACAGCACGACTGTAATACTGAACTATATTCACACTGAGGTCATTAAAACGTTCAGGTCTTACTTCTGTTGGCCATGAAGACCTCTAGGCCGGTGTTTTGCAGCAGATAACGCCTGGCGAACACGGCTCTGATCTCACTAAACATCCACTTCCCATGGAGACCCTCAGAGTACGCCAACACCTGAAACACAAACACACAACAAAAATAAAATATAAAATATATAATGTGCTATAACTTCTTTCCAAAATACAAAATTCAGCAAATAAACATTAATTGTGTATTAAATGTGCTGATATCTGCAAATGATATTTTCCCTTTTAGGCCAAAGGGACATTCACTGCATACAACTGTACATTCAGCCTTGGGCATATACAGTATACTAAATATTATGTGCGCCCTTATTCCTGTCGCTTGTTACGTTGGAGGATGTGTGCACTTTTACTTGTGTTGTGCTGAAATACTGTAATATGCACAGCTCAAGAATTTCAATACAAGAAGTACACACTGTGTTGCAGGGCTGTCAGCTGGGCTCAGAGATCAATCTGATTTTCTCCTTGTCTGTCAAATATTTAAAAACGTTATAACTCTAAATGCATCGTTTTTAAAGGTGCTGGGAAATGAGCAGAATGACTGTAAAAGCCATTACACACTGGAATTTCAGCATTTCCATCTACAGCACTGTGCGAAAGTCTTGGCACCCAAGACACGTTTTCAAAATCTATTAATTTGTGTAGTTTGTGTTTATTTGCTGAGAAAAGCGTTAATATTTGAATAAACTAAATGTACAGAATATTAATAATGATGACTTTCCAAGCCGCTCCTCGAGGAAGTCCAGTATTATATGTAGTTATAAAGCAGCCCCTGGTTTGACCAATCAGTGCTCAGTAAATTGAGCTCATGATGTCATTGATGATATTAACGAGTCTCTGTGGCGGCTGTGAAGGTGTCCAGGAAAAATATGGACCCGAGAAATTCTTGTTCTTTTTCATTGTTTTCTATTTATTTGAATTATGAATACGACTTTATTCTAATGTATATTGTGATAAACTCACTGATGAGGTCATTTGGTTAAAAACGTGCATAGATGCCTAAAACCTTCACACAGTACTGTATATATATATATATATATATATATATATATATATATATATATATATATATATATATATATATATATATATAATCGTCTATATAAAGGGTATATTAATTATACTTGCTTACATTCTTTTTAAAAACATTTTTAAAGTTATCTATGTCGGGATTTGATCTCCACTTTGGAAATATGATGAATTATGGATATTATATTATCCATAATTAGATTTTATTATGACTTAATTCATGATATTCCACAACTTTTAGTCATTTTAGAATGTTCTACAGCTTTGGTCATCATTCTGGACACATCTAACCTTTCTTCATGTTTATTTACAGCTTCCCAGGCCCTAAAAGTACTGTGAAGTTTCATATACAGCGCAGCGGGTGGCGCTGTCGCCTCACTGCAAGAAGGGCCTGGGTTCGATTCCCCAGCCGGGCGACCAGGGTTCTCTCTGTGTGGAGGTTTCACCATGTCTGTGGTGATTTCCTCACACAGTCCAAAGACATGCGGTCAGGCCAACTGGACACACTAAACTGCCCCTTGGTGTGAGTGTGGGTGTGAATGTACATGTCTGTCTGCCCTGTCCAGGGTGCAACAAGTGGCTTCACAAGGTGAGGCAAAGAAAGCGGAGCTTCACCAAGTTGGTGAACTAGTAGCTCACATCACTTCCTTATATGTGCATCAACATTAAGCGATTTTTAGCTTACGGCACCTCAAAAGTTCCACATTTGGGACGAAGGCTTGTCAGAAAAAGTCCATTTAGTTGCCTCATACAAGAATGTGTTTACTGTATTTACTGTTACAGTTAAAAGCAGCCACAGCGCTTGTTCAGAGTGCCTTAAGAGCTCTAGGCTCTTTGTAAATATTCCCATACATTCAAATACATAAATGAGTAAAAAGAGACTTCTGTTTATTTATGGTCAACAGAGGCGTGTTCTTCCATATGTCTGGTATCAGTCTTTGAGAGTGTTACGAATATCTTGAAACACACTAGGAATTTGGAAGCCTTACATTCATATATATATATATATATATATATATATATATATATATATATATATATATATATATATATATATATATAGCGCTGCTGCTGGAAGAAAACCTCGTATCTCCAATATGGTCACTTCACAGCAGGAGGAAAAAACCCACTTTACTTTTAATGCAAGTCAATGGAACCAAACATTTTGGGCCAATTATTTTGGTCCACTCATCATGAAATTTGCACACAATGTAAATTTTCAAATTATGCAAAAAACTAAAAAAATTACAAACATGGAGATACGAGGTTTTCTTTCCACAACAGCGATGTATATGTATAGCTGCATATCGCTGCTGTGGGAAGAAAACCTCACATGTCCATTTTTTGTCGTTTTTCAGTTTTTGACATAATGTGAAAATGCCTATTGCCCTTTACATTGTGTGTTAATCTCATGATGAACTGACCGAAATAAATGGTGCAAAATGACTTGGAAAAAATTCTGGTTCCATTGACTTACATTAAAAGTAAAGTGGGTTTTTTCCTCCTCCTGTAAAGTCGCCATATTGGGGATTTTCTTCAGACAACAGGGACATAAACATTACATATGATAAAACCTGAGTACGTGGAGGAGAGCCACTCACTTTTGCGTCGATCTTCTTGAACGCAGGATCATCTTCATCCACCTCAAAATAAATCTCAGTGGTGGTGATGGAGAGCGTTCCCCTGGCAACGATCACAGGCGCCACCAGCTGGGCCGGTGTGCTCAGAACTACGGGACCTGAGAGAGACCAGGCCATTTATCATGATGCTACAAATCTTCTCTACAGCGCTCAGAACGAGTGATGTTACAATGATTCCAACTACGTCAGTAAAGTGATTGGGTTTCCTAATCAAACACGATTGTTAATCACACAGCACGTTTCAAAGAAACATCAAGAAACAGGTCATTTATTTGATCAAATAAAGATCAAATGAGCAGAGTGTGTTATACACAGTCAGTCGCTGAATAGGGTGGATGAGTCTGGCTGCTGTGCAGCCGATAATTAGTTCATTTAGTGAATCAGCTTTTGAGTGGCGAGCGTCTCGTCAGCAGCAGCTGTGGAGCTGTGGAGGAAGCCTTTCTACACTCTAGTGCAGACTCGAGAGTTTTCCACCCAAAAAGCTTCTCGCTTCTTGTGCTTGTTAGAGTGCCCACGAATTTTAGGAGGAAACTTGCCTCTGGAGGTAAATACTCTGGGTCGAAAAGCCACTAGAAATAAAGTACATTTACAAACATTAACACCAACAACACAACACAAAAACTGCATCATAACTTCCAACACTCATCTACATCTATACAAGGTGCTCCCAATGCCAGTCCAGGAGATCGCATGCCCTGCACATTTGTGCTGTCCCTTATCTAGCACCAGAGGGGAACCCTCAGGGCCTTCCAGGCTTTCAGAGAAGGCCTAATAATTCTGGAAACTGAAAAATGTAGGTGGGTTATACAACTGATATTGGTTGTATTGGAACTCAAGTATCACAGTTAAATTTTTAAGTTTTAATTGGAAACAAAAGCGTTAAGTTCTTGAAATGCCCAGCAGAGAAATGGCAAATCAATCGGAATCGGGAATTGTTTGTTCTGCGTGGATTCTAGGTAGCTGACCAAGCTCTTCTATTGGTCAGGACATCGAAGGCGTGACCTGTTGGATTAACCATCAGCATAATCACGGCGTGACAGCAGTCAAACAAGACTGTTTTGATTTGGTGAGACCAATTTCGTGAGGAAAAAAAGAGTAGTCTGGGAATTCTGGGAGTCCTGGATACATCAGTGACTGAATACGAGTGGCAGCCTAGTGGAAAACAGCAGCAACAGCTCGATTCCAGCACCCTCTACTGAAAGTGTCCCAGTGAAACAACTGCAGGGTACAATATAAAGGCTTAAATTGTCTGGCCCAAAAAAAGCTCATGGGACCCCCAGCTGAAGTCAGCATCATCATGGAGGAGGTTTTTCCTGTCTGTCTGTTTTAGTTCTCTGTCTGTCTAACTTACATATCAGCTGCAACCCAACTAGTGGCTGCTTGGGTGGCACGTTGGGCCCTCCAATGAGATGTTCACTGCTACTCCCTCATCACCCAATCGAAATCGCGGCTGAGTGAATGGGGGCGGGCGTTTGAAGATAAAAGGCTGACCCAGCAACATGACGGGACGAGAGCCCTGTGTGTCTGTGACGTCTTCAGCTTGCTGGTAGTTTGACTTATGATGTCATTAAAATTGCAGCCCGTTAGTTTTAGCTGTGCCTCGGCCTCACTGTGTCTCACTCGCTCACTCTGTGTCTCTCTAGCGCGATGAGTGGACAGGAAGCTTGGCTGCGCCTTTAAATCTAACACTCTAGGTTAAGGGCGAGTGCCACGTACTGTACTTGGTGCAGGTTAGAGGTTATTATTATTTTCGTTGCTTTGGCAACGTCCACAGTCCACCACTGCAGCGAGCTTCACAGACAATATTACTCTCAGCCTGGTCAGCAGTGAAAGCCACTTTAGCTTCATAGATTAATCCTGTTAGTTGGATACCAGTTCATCTTGTTGATTTTGTCTAGTTGTTTTCAGTCGTGGACAGTAACTGAGTAACTGAGTAACTGAGTAAATGTAATTAGTTTCTGTACTTTAGTATTTTTGGTGTATCTGTACTGAAGTTTCTCCGTTCTGGGCGACTTTTTCCTTTCACTCCACCACATTTCAGAGTCTAATATCTGACTTTCTCCTCCTACATTTTGAGAAATCTGTCGTTCCTTTTGGTTTCTGTGTGTATAAAAACGTAACATGTCAAAACGAAAGAAGCGCAAAGCCAGAGCACCAATCAGGGCCCAGCGGTCACTTTGTTTAGAGCTGGTTTTGACCTGTTGGTCATACCGACCCAGTGCAGCACGCGGTTCAACGTCAGCGCAGCAGCGTAAAACTTTGGGAGAGTCTGTTCAACATAAATGATGAACTAACCTAACTTTGTGTAAATAGAGCTCAATATAGAAATATGTCCACATATGCAGTCGAGACTGACGCGGCTTTTTTCTGAATTTCTACAAACACCATTTCATTTTATAGTAAATGAGTTTGGGCTGGTTTATGTTTATGAACAGACGCCTACAGATCAACATAGTAAAGGAGCTCATCTGTGATCCTGAGTTTAAAGCCAGTTTTTATTCAACTTAAACTTGGAACTAAGTTGTAAATAAATCTGAAACTGAAACTTTGCTTGTGTGTAAAAAGTGATTTCAGAGCCACTCGGTTCTCCCTGATGGAAACTGTTTACCTTCAGTGTTTTGTGCTTCTGATCATTTTAATAGACGTCAGCGTCACTAATTAATGACGTTCTATTAAAAGACTGGTTTACCAAGAGAGACGCTGGAGGACTTTCACCTGAAATGAGTTCATGAAGCCAGTCTGGTTATAAAAATGATAACAGGACATCAGAGCCAGAATTCCTCTTTTAGTACTTTTACTTTATACTTAAGTACATTTGAAGGGAAATACTTTAGTACTTTTACTCAAGTGGAGGTCTAAAGGGAGGAACTTCTACTTTTACTGGAGGAATATTTTACCCTGGGGGTCTCGACTTTAACTCAAATACATGGTTTGTGTACTTCGTCCAGCTCTGGTTGGATGTCTTATTGTGAGCTGTCTTATGTCTTTGTTCCATTTCACTACCAAACCTGTAAAGGTGGATGTTTACACGTTTACTATTAAACATTAAAGCTTTGTCTAAATGCGATACTCCCGTTGTCCCCCTTTGACCCCTCATCACATACTCCAACTTTATAGGAGAAGCAAAAAACATGCTTTACTTTTAATGGAAGTCAATGGAACCAGAATTTTCTCCAAGTCATTCTAGGTCATTTCTTTTGGTCCAGTCGTCATGAAATGTACACACAATGTAAAGGCCTACAAGCATCTTCAATCTATGCCAAAAGCTGAAAAATGACAAAAATTGAGATACAAGGCTTTGTTCCAACAGTAGCGATATACTTGTGGCTTGTACTTGTAATTATAATAAATATATAAAATATAATTGCATAAACTAAAATGTGGTCTATAAGTACATAACTAGTACCTATAAGATCACTTATAGTTTGTGTTTCACAGTATAGTTAAAGTACAAAATAAAACAGACATGTAAACTTGCTTTGTTCTCAAAGTTGAGTACTTTTAAACCTAAGGAATACTTTTATAAACTCAACATGGGTCAATTTAGTCCAAAAAAGTATTGAAATAGTAACTTAAGTATTTTACTAGAACATTGATATATGTATACTTACTATATAAAGTATACTTAGGAAATATATTTAACCTTTACTTAGGTTTACTAAATAAAATGAACTTTTTAAATACTTTTTTTGGAAGGTTAATGCTTTTACCATGTTTTGACAATGAAGGTCTCGCTCTGTCAACATTCAGCACTTCTAGCACAACCGATTCAACTCATTAACTAATTTTGCCAGTTCTTCTTGAGACACGGACGTCTGAAGCTTGGAAAAGACATTCACCATATCACTGTTGTTGGAAGAAAACCTCGTAACTCTACTTTTGATGTTTTTCAGTTATTGACATTATTTAAAAGTACCTGTTGCTCTTTACATTGGATGTAAATCTCATGACGAATGGACTAAAAGAAATGACCTAAAATGACTTGGAAAAAAGTCTGGTTCCACTGACTTGCATTAAAAGGAAAGTGGGTTTTTTCACTATAGTTTATCTTGGATGTAGTAGTTTTACAGTGACTCTTTCAGTAAAAAGCCCTGGACAGAACTGCTGCTGTTGGCCCTTTTTAACAACTGACTGAAACCTGGTTAGACTGTTTATTCTCATTAGATTCTCCACTGTAAATCAAAACGTGACTCAATGTATCTTCCCTGTTACTCTCTGATGCATTAGGCCTTCTGTTCAGCTCCTGAAGGCCTAAGCAATAGTAGAGCTTTATCTACCTAAACACTATAGGAAAAAAACAGTTTCAAGACTTCAACCATTTCGTTTCCAACCAAAACCTAGAGAAATAATATCAGTGCTACAGAACCTGCTGAGTTTAAACACAACATGACTGGTATATGATCTAAAACATGTCTTTCCCTGCTGGTCCCCCTCTGCTCCTCATATGCTGGGTCAGGTGTGGTAGAGCAGGGAAAAGCCAAAAGTGTGCAGCTGACATTGGGAGCTATTGTTCCACACTGTAGTGGAAACGGTGGTGATGGGGCACAAATACTCTGATATGCTGCTCTGGGATCAGCCTTACGGTTTCTCTTTAAGCAGAACTCAGAAGTGGAGTCAAGTCCTACATCAGTGCATTCCTTTCCCCAGACTAGGTGAGGTACCTGCAAGATTGTCGAGCTCCTTCTCCTGCAGCAGACTGACTGCATCATCATCTCCCTCCAGCATCAGCTCGGTCTCTGGGTTCTGACTGACCACTGACTGGCTCCGGAACGTCTTCTTCGACTTCTTGTTCTCCTCTTCCTCAGGAGCTGCGGATGCAGTAAAGAATTGCTTCCAGTTCATGTCAAAATCATCAGCGCAACATCTGTGCAAGTCTGAAATACAGCAGTATTATTATATTTTGTAACTTGTTGTTTACACTGAGGCAAATATCTGGATAGTGCTTTAGACGAGAAGGTGGAGAAGGTTGCACTACCGAGCTGGACGGTGCTGTTATAGCCATTTGAAACTAGACTTTCTATTCTATTACTAGAATGTAATAACAGTAGAAACAGCTCGTTCTCCAGCTGCCAGCGTTTCAGCTTTTAAACCAGCTAAAGTGACTGCAGGGAAAAAAGTCCAGAAATACCATCAACACATCAAAATACTAATCCAGTTCACATCCTGGACCACGGAGGACCAGCGCGTCGTCTTCTCACAGGGTACAGCCAAAAACAGCTAAACAAAAGGTGCTTATAGAGTAAAAAACGTAAAGAAGCAGAAACTCCGCCTGCAATCAGACACAACTCGAACTCAACCACGAAACCCACAGCTGTGTTATTTCACTCGCTACTGCGTCGCTGCAAGACTACCACAGCGTTTTAGGGACACTTAATAAAAATAAAAACAGTAGATTTCGAGAATAAACTCGCAATATTTTGAGAAAAAAGGTGTAATGTTTTTTTTAAAAATCGTAATATTCTGAGAAAAAAAATTATATTTCAAGAAAAAAAAAGTCATAGAATTACAACATTAAAGCAGCATTAACACCAGGAGAGGTCAGTATTGTGGCCAAAGCCTGTGTGAAGTGAAGCAGCACCTCCTGGTGTTAAATGAGGGGCGTTGAGTTGGTGGAGCTGCACTTTCATATCGATTCCCCCATAAAGAAACACTCAGCCTCCCCGTCTCTCCTGCTCATCAGCACCAGCCTGGTATCAGTATAAGAACCGGCTGAGCAGGGACCTGTTTATCTAGAATAAAGAGCCGGACGGACTCGGAGGAAACGGCGTTTATCTAGAATAAAGAGCCGGACGGACTCGGAGGAAACCGTCTGCGCTGTTGAAGGAGAACCTCAGGCAGGGTGGTCTACACGGCTACCGGGGGCTTCATCTCCCCCCATTCAAAGAGGGCATGAAGTTTCACAGACGGTGAGGATGAACATCAAAATGATCCACAGAGAGACGGGAGTGAGTGGAGCTCCGGCACCAGGACACCAGCCGAGACCCCAACGCGTTACAGCAGCCCCCCTACAGATAGACCCCCAACAGTTGGACCCCTACAGTACAGCAGCCCACTTTATCCTCCAAATATTACGCCCCTTTTTCTAGAAATATTATGAAGTTTTCCTCAAAGTCTACCGTTTTTATTTTTATTAACAGTGGCCCTAAAACGCCGTCGTATAAGACCCATGATGTGTGTCAATGAACGCTTCTGTTTTCTGTCATCACTGTTTTATCTGGTATCAGTGGAGTTGAGGGTGTATGGAGGGCTATACAGTCACCTGCTGCTTGCCTCCGTGGGCGCTTGTGCATGTGTGTTTCAGCAATGGGCATCAGTCGGTCAGTCGGTGACACGGTAAGAGACATCAGCAACAATTTGACTTTGTTTTATCATTTTTTTTTACCAGCGTTCAGTAAAGCTCATCACATCTCACAACAGGTGCTTGGAAACTTTTTGGCATTTGTGAGCAGAGCACCGACAGCTCAACCGCCAATGAAGGTGACGTGTGTTCGTATTTGGCAGCTGAGCTGTGGTTCTATAACATTTATTGTCAGCTGTGCTGAACACAATTATCAGGGCATAAACAATATACTGTCCGGGTGGTTTCCACTGCTTTAATAGTAGATCTAGTTTTAAAGCTAAACTAAGCCACTGACCGTAATCCTCCAGAGACTTGAGCGACACATCCGAGTGCGTGGAGCCAAAAGCGTTGCGTACAAATCTCCGCCTCCTGCGCAGGTCGTCCTCCCAGTAGTCCAAGCGCCAGAAATCATGCAGCTGGCTGTGAAGGAGGAGCAGAGGAGCGGGCACAGGTTACAGGAGGACACTTTCTTAAAATAGAATTTAATAATCTTTCACCCTCAAGTGAGCTGTAATCACTTTCTTCATAAGTGTCGTGTTTTATTCCGATCCATGTGATTTCATCACTGATATTCCCGGTTTACCAGTACGATGGACACACAGGCTCATACCCACATGCTGACGGACATTATGAAGGCTTTAATATCCTTCCCTTCATTTTACAGTAAATTAAAGCAGCTCCAGAAGCGGAGTCACGTCGTCTCTCAGTACTGCTTCACAGGCTTTTAACGGCGGTGTTCGCGTCTACCTCTGTGACATTGTGCCCCACGCTCCATGTTTATTGGTCAGGATGTTGAGGATCTTCTGCTTCAGCTGGTTGGCGGTCACATGGTCTCTGTGCTTGGCCGCACTGATCAGGTGATCGCACATCTTTTCTTCCTCTCTCCGATCCGCAGCATACTGAGCGCAGTTCGACTGAGGAGGGCAGAGCGGGATCAGAACAGAGTCAGTACAGCTGTGGACATCACTGATAACAACAAAATCATAGAAATCGATTCAAACTTGACTGCGTTTGAGTTTGTGGGTAGAAGAATATAAACTGAATAACTATTGCTGCCACTAATCTGGCATATTTTGCAGATTTTGTGCCTGGTTTGTGTTTATTTGCTGAGTTTAGCGTACTGGAAAATTAAATTCTATTAAAAGCACCATACCGTTTGCACTGGCCCCAATTTGTGTCCCCCAATATGTTACATTATGCACAAGAAAGCATTAAAATGTGCTGAAGTGCTTTCTAATGTTTACTTTATTTACTTAACTGTTATTCATTAATGTAAATAATTACATAATGTACAGAAACATGTTGCTGCTGTCGGAAATGTTGATTTTACAGGAGAAGCAAAAAACCTACACTACTTTCAATGCAAGTCAATGGAACCAGAATTTTTACCAAGCAATTTTTGGCCGTTTATTTTGGTCCATCCTTCATGAAATGTACACACAATATAAAGGCCAACATGCTTTTTCAAATTATGTTAAACACTAAAAATCGGCAGAAATGGAAACAGAAATGTTCCGACAGCAGCGATTTGTAAACTTACGTAAAAACAGTCACAAATATAAAAATCAGGAGCTGGAAAAGATGTGTGTGATACATAAACGTGACAGACAGAGTCAGAGAGACTGACAGACACATTTAGTGCCCGTATAGACACAGACGCCTCTGCTGACCTCGAACTCGGCATGTTTGTGGACGTCCTCGGCTCTCTGTCTGTTCAGGATAAACTCCGCCTCGTTGGCTACTCGAACAATGTGGTCCTTCATGGCGTGGCACAAAAGCCTGAAACACACACACACACACACACACACACACACACACACACACACACACACACACACACACACACACACACACACGCTGCGGTTGGACAGTCGGAAACAGGACAGCACGTTTCCTAAAAAATCTCAAGAAATGTTTCAGCGCTGCATGTAATCTTTAAAAATGGTCAACAATAAATAATAATCAATGACTATGAAGTCACAGTCTGTGCGCCCGCCACTCCCAGGCATTTACAACCACACGCAGAAGTTCAGGCACCCCTGGTCAGATGGCATGTTTTGTTGATATAATTGATGAAGCTAAAATAACAGTACCTACAGAAACACACATTTATATATATTTTACTCAAGTAAAAGTACTAAAGTATTTCCCTTCAAATGTACTTAAGTATAAAGTAAAAGTACTAAAAGAGGAATTCTGGCTCTGATGTCCTGTTATCATTTTTATAACCAGACTGGCTTCATGAACTCATTTCAGGTGAAAGTCCTCCAGCGTCTCTCTTGGTAAACCAGTCTTTTAATAGAACGTCATTAATTAGTGACGCTGACGTCTATTAAAATGATCAGAAGCACAAAACACTGAAGGTAAACAGTTTCCATCAGGGAGAACCGAGTGGCTCTGAAATCACTTTTTACACACAAGCAAAGTTTCAGTTTCAGATTTATTTACAACTTAGTTCCAAGTTTAAGTTGAATAAAAACTGGCTTTAAACTCAGGATCACAGATGAGCTCCTTTACTATGTTGATCTGTAGGCGTCTGTTCATAAACATAAACCAGCCCAAACTCATTTACTATAAAATGAAATGGTGTTTGTAGAAATTCAGAAAAAAGCCGCGTCAGTCTCGACTGCATATGTGGACATATTTCTATATTGAGCTCTATTTACACAAAGTTAGGTTAGTTCATCATTTATGTTGAACAGACTCTCCCAAAGTTTTACGCTGCTGCGCTGACGTTGAACCGCGTGCTGCACTGGGTCGGTATGACCAACAGGTCAAAACCAGCTCTAAACAAAGTGACCGCTGGGCCCTGATTGGTGCTCTGGCTTTGCGCTTCTTTCGTTTTGACATGTTACGTTTTTATACACACAGAAACCAAAAGGAACGACAGATTTCTCAAAATGTAGGAGGAAAAAGTCGGATATTAGACTCTGAAATGTAGTGGAGTGAAAGGAAATATATTTGACTGTGAATATCTGACTTGATGTTTTTGGCTGGTGCACCAGCCTGTTCCATTCACTGCTGTGTGGACACCTGATCGACAGTGGGCCTGTGGTCAGATGCTGACCAAAGATAAATGGAAATAGGCTAAAAATTGATGAGCGCCTAACAGAGTGCATGAATGCTGAGTGTATATATTTCTACATGAGTCACAAACACTGTAAGTTCTTACCTGCCCTCGTTAATGAGCTCAATGAAGGCAAGTCCTGCGTTCTTCTGAATGGAGTTCTGCCACTCCTGAGAGACCAAACAGACAAAGAAATGCATCTTGAAATGAACCTCTTAAACGCACTTCATGTTCTCCATAACGTTCATACTCCATAAGCTCCATTCAGAAGCTGGGCGTCGTGTGAGGCTGTAGCTCTTCTCTCCAGTCTAATAGACGGTGACGTCATTTTAAACCCTTATAATAAAAGAAGCTGAACTTTGTTTTTCTACTGAAAGTCGAGCCGTTTTTCCCCAAATCTGGGCTCTAAACTATAAACAGACGGCGTCTCTTCAGTGATCTGCTCTGGAAACATCACTTTTAGAGAACAACACAAAGAGCGGCGCAGATTTTTGGACTTTAGCAGTAAAGTGTGAGCGTGTAGTGAAATGTGGAGATCATAAAACACACGTTCTGATAATTTGAGGAGCTTTTACAATAAAATAATAAATAAATAAAATATCAATTGGCATTTATAATTAATTTGCCTCACGATTTGGTCACACAAATTCAGATGGACAAACCAAAATATACCCTGGAGAATAAGAAGTTAATGTCATCACATCCACATCTCACTTTCAACAGGAAATTCTCACAATTAAAATAAATAAATAAATAAAATCCGAATAAATAAAATATTACGATGTAAACAAAGTCATTCAGAGTGATGTGAAGTGCTCCACTCTAGAAAACCTGCTGGAACTGTTCACAGAGGCAGTGATAGGAACCAAACATCCGAAGTGTTTCCTGCCTCTAAAGGCTCCTCCTCCTGTTTTACAAAAGGTTTCAGCCTGAAACATGTTTTTAAATCACATTCATGGCAGAGAGGTGGTCGATGGCAAAGCAGTGCCCAAAGAAAATGAATTTTACCCAAACTTTAGCCTCTAAAGGGATAAAGACAGGTTTGAAAACGGTGAGGTTAAATAAATTCTGACTACTTTTGATAGACGAAATCATAGAAATGCCACAAGTAAACTTCACAGAATGAAATAAAAGACAATAAAAACACAGGATATGGGCTCTTTAACGGTTATAGCGTGTTAAACTATGGCCCAGTCTCACTTCACCCCTCGCCCCCACCACTGAGCCCTCAGCCCTCTGTTTTGCACGTTCACGTCTAGGGGTGGGGGGTCCTGATTCTCGTTGAGATAGAGGGGTGGGGTGAAGTGTTGGGGCTACATGACCCTCCAAACGCAGGTTTTTCAGAGACTCCAAACGAAAAGAAAGACTCTGTTAAAAGTTACGATAAACACCGTTTTATCTTAGTTTAATGTGGTTTCAGTGGATTTTGGTCGTTTTTCTTCATAACAAGCATAAAAAAAATCACTAACAGCATGCTGATGTCTCAATAGCAAGCTAGCTAATTTTCCCGTTCCACCTTAAATAGTCCAGCAGTTCTGATGCCTGAAGAGCCAGAATGTAACTGCTGCTCCATTTAAGGTGGAACGGGAAAATTCTCAAGAACCTGGAGAATCTCTGACTTCAGCTTCACATCACTGAAGAATTAGGGGGGGTGATAATAAATAACTGCCCCCCTCTTTGAAGGCGTATGATCCCTAAATGTAACTAAAGCCCAGCAGTGAGGAGCTGAACTTTCCCCTCCTCTGCTGTCCCTGCAGACGGGCAGGGTCGCCTACAGAGCGGCGCTAGTAGCTGTTAATGAAGTCATGCTCTTTTATTAGAGGGGCTCATTTCAGAGGGAAGATCTCAACCACTGCCCTGTAGCTCAGTAACAAGGGGGGACACTAGAAAACAAGGGGTAGGGGTAGGAAGAAGAACTGGGACTGGACCTATGTGTTCCGAAAGAGGAAGGACGGTTACATTTATGCTGGTTCTGCTTACACTTCAAAAACTAGAAAGGCAAAACATCTGCAGCTTGGATGCGGCTGCAGTAAGACCTCAGTTATGTGCTATAAGATAGCAGACGTATCAATAATCCATCCTACCGGCTGTTGGCCAGCTTCACATCAGAAGCGTGGGGGGTGGGGAGGTGGGGGCAGGATGCACTTAGCCTGAGCTGCTGATGGTTCTAGAAGGACGCATCAGAGGAAGCTCCAGTTACCACCCTCTTCCTGTAGATCAATATTTTAGGTTCGGTTTCGTCCCCTGAGCCTCTAATGGAGGACCAATGGAGCCAGCGTAACAGTATCTGAGCTGATGGGGGGATGAGGGCAGACAGAATGACGGGAAAACAAGGGAAGAGGGCGGGGAGAGGGCACCAAGGGTGGGATGCTCTAAACTTCTAGTACTGAGCCAACAGCAAAGACCAGACGTAGACAGCTAGGAGAACTGGAACGTAGAGGCTTATCTATGGTAGGATTATTCAAAGAGTAATTAAGCATTAGATTTTGTCCCATTCAGATCATCTGACGTTTAAGGTTTGATATCAGTAAAGAACTTTGGACAAACTGGAAGAACTTCTTTGGCTGCACAGCACATTATGGAGGGAAAGGGAATCTGTCTAAGGTAAGCAAAGATGTCATTTTTCAAAATAATATCTTCCAAAACAGCTACTTTACAGAAAAAGGCAAAAACATAACTTATGTTATATACACACACACACACACACACACACACACACACACCACCGCTATCCGAAGAAAATCTTGTCGTTTTCCAGTTTTTGACATATTTTGAAAATGCCTGTCGTCCTTTACATTGTGTGTAAATTTCATAATGAAAGAACTGAAAGGAAACGACCCAAAATGACTGAAATAATTCTGGTTCCATTGACTTCCATTAAAAGTGAGGTGGGTTTTCCTTCTCATGTAAAGTTACCATTTTGGAGATACAAGCTTTTCTTCTGACAACAATACACACACACACACACACACACACACACACACACACACACACACACACGTATGCGTCTCTCTGTATGTGTGTATATACACACCCAAATACAACTATTTCCATTTTTTTTGCAATTTCTATTACAAAAAACTGTTGTAGAAATACCTGTTTTTGATATGTCGTCAGTTTCATCCAATGAAAAACATGCATCTCCATTTTTTGCGAGTTTTTCTTTTATGCCGTGTGAAAATTTATGATGACTGGACCGACAGAAACGCTCCCAAACTGCTTAGGATAAAACCTCTTTCCATTAACTTCCATTAAAAGCGAAGAACATTTTGCACTCTATCATTATGAATATGCAAATTACTGTAATATGCTCACCTCTGGCAAACAGAATAACAAGTGTAGAATTAAACCAAGTGCTGATATTTAGACTCTCAGACTTGTCTAAAATGTAAGGATCACGTATGTTGAAGTATACAGTGAAAGTTTGATGACTCTATAAAATGGGCATTCATGTAGAGCTGGTTAAAAGCAGCAGGCATTAGAACCGGCGGTGACCAAATACAACAGGACCTGTAGAGGGGCGGGTCCATAACATCGTAGGGGTCGACCCACATGATTATCTCCCATATAAATAGAGATTTGTTGCCGTTTTCGACGTGTACAGCGCTACAACGCTGGAATACGGGATATCAGGTCTAATAAACTCTGGCCAATAATTCTGTCGCTGCTTTTTTCTTTATTCTTATTATTATAAAAAGTCTTCTGCGGGTGGTGGGAGGGCAGCCGTACTGGTCATGTGAGGGTCAAGACATCTCGGCGTCACAATGAAATGACGAATGGGTGGGGCTGTAATCTGGAGTGTGACTTTAGCAATATATTTACTCCTCGAGCTCAAGTTACAGATGATACGACATCATCAGATTGATTAGAGAACAAGGCCTGATCCTCCCCCCTCTCTCTGTGTGTAGGTGTCTTTAACTGGGGGAGTGTGCTCAGCTGTCTCACTGCTAAACATACATGTAAATACATCTCTGACACTGTATGAAGAAATTAGAACGATTACCAGAGAATCAGTAAAGAAAACCCTGGATAAGCTGCTGCTGTTAACGATTTGAATGGTAGAGGATCTTCTACATGGGCATCAGTGAATTTGTGAAGCTGTGAAGGTTCACTGCCTCGAGAGGTTGACACCTAATCCCATTCCCAGTAAATTTGTCTTCACTGATGACGCTCAGGCGCTTTGTAAAATTTGACCGTTGTGTGCAAAAGTTTAAGCACCCCCAGCCAACGACATTTTGTCGATCCAAGTCAGGGGTCGGCAACGCGAGCGTTGAGAAGAGCCGTTTTTGTCGAGTTCCAACAAAAATCTAACCACCTTGGGGGCCACAACATTTTAATGTCCATTTTATTGAAGTAACGTTTCTGCCCCTTGGCTGTAAATGTGTCTCAGTATGCGCCAACGTCCTGGTAAAGGCTAAAAATAATACAATATAAACGAAAGCGCCGACTGACTTCGCTCTGCTTTCAGCTTCAGCTCAGCTACAGCCGCTTTTCTCGCATCTCCAGCAGGAAACTTCTCCTCAAAAGTAGAACAGTTTCTTGTAAAACGTCTTTTTTCTAATCTGTCTAATTCTAGTCGCTTCTCATTCACCAGCCTCTTGTTCTTCAGAATCCAGCCAACTACGTAGCTGACTGTTGCAGCATTTAAGGTGGAACATGAAAATTCAAACAAGAAGCTGGCGAACGAGAAACGGACTTCAGCTTTGCGAATTTTTAGTTTTTAGATGACAGGTTCTCGTTGCAGATTAAACGTATCAGGAAACCAGCTGGAGTGACTATAAACACTAATCAGTCCATTAGTCTCCAAATTATCGATGTCCGTCTTAAATCTCTCTCTTTGCCGTTTCGTAGCTACTAGCTGGGCGAGACTGTTGTCTGTGTTGCTATGGTGACCAGCCGTCTGCGCTGATCTTCAGGGTTAAAGGGTGAATCAGCAGTTCTACATTAACTCCAGCGTTTAAGACCATTTACTGTTAAACTGTGTTGAAGGATCAGCAGAGCTTTATTTTACTGTAGAGGAGGTTTATTTTATTATTACCTGCTGATCTGATTCAGCTGTGGAGCCACGACAGGGCAGGAAAAGAGGCGCATGTTACCAATACCTGGTCTGAGTGAAGATAAGCCAACACATCCTCAATAGAGAAAACACACATCTGCTCAGTTTAACATATTGGAAAAAAGCCATACGGGGTGTATCGGTAGGCGTATTTGCCCCGAACCATCGCGGTGAACGTCGCGGTTGGGTACATGCAGCCGTAAGGAGCACATACGGTATGTGCAAAGACTGAAGAACGTAAAGCGGAGCAGGGAAGCTCGAGTTCCACTCAGAGACCTTGAGCTGTAAGCCGTTAGCAAGTCAGCATCTGCAACTAGTGCCGAATGATCTGCAGCCACATCCTAAATCCTGACCCCTGATCAACTGTGAGTTTGAGATGTCTGAACAGTGGAAGGCAGATAAACTGAGGAATTTATTTAAAAAAAACAAACAAAAAAAAAACATAGCTGGCACAGCGTAACGTTCTGACCACCTCCTCGTTTCTACACTCACTGTCCACTTTATCAGCTCCACTTACTGTATAGCTGGTCTCTGTAGTTCTACAGTTACAGACTGTAGTCCATCTGTTTCTCTGATACTCTGTTACCCTGTTCTTCAGTGGTCAGGACCCCCATGGACCCTCACAGAGCAGGTACTGTTTGGGTGGTGGGTCATTCTCAGCACTGCAGTAACACTGACGTGGTGGTGGTGTGTTAGTGTGTGTTGCGCTGGTCTGAGTGGATCAGAGTTTTTAAACACCTCAGTGTCGCTGCTGGACTGAGAATAGTCCACCAACCAATAATACCCAGCCAACAGCGTCCTGTGGGCAGCGTCCTGTGACCACTGATGAAGGACTAGAGGATGACCGACACAAACTGTGCAGCAGCAGATGAGCTGTCGTCTCTGACTTTACATCTACAAGATGGACCAACAAGGTAGGAGAGTCTAATAGAGTGGACAGTGAGTGGACAGTGTTTAAAAACTCCAGCAGCACTGCTGTGTCTGATCCACTCAGACCAGCACAACACACACTAACACACCACCACCACGTCAGTGTTACTGCAGTGCTGAGAATGACCCACCACCCAAATAGCACCTGCTCTGTGAGGGTCCATGGGGGTCCTGACCACTGAAGAACAGGGTAACAGAGTATCAGAGAAACAGACGGACTACAGTCTGTAACTGTAGAACTACAGAGTGCAGCTCTACAGTAAGTGGAGCTGATAAAGTGGACAGAGATGTGTAGAAACAAGGAGGTGGTCAGAATGTTACGCGTGATGTCCATCGTCACTGTCCAGGTCTTGTATCTCCAAAACGGAAGCTTCCTCAAATTTAATGTGCGTTAATTTAAGTTTTTATTCCAAGTTAAGCTGGAAAATCTCTACTGGTAATTTCATTATGAAAGTTAGGTGAGTCTGATATGACAGTCTGTATGTAGCGGAATGACTGAGTGACCGTCTCACCTGTGAACACAGAAGCATCACCAGCTCCACTACTGATGTGCTGGACTTCATACACACCAAACCTGCAGGGAACAGAGCCAAGAAGCATATTAACACACACACATACTTAACCAGCTACCGCACACACAGACATCAAGAAAACTACAGGTCTTCAGCATGCAGTACTACACTATATGGCCAAAAGTACGTGGACACTCCTAATTATTGAGTTCAGGTGTTTCAGCCACACGCATTGCTAACAGGTGCATACAATTAAGCACATAGCCAAGCAAGCCACACAAACACTGGCAGTAGACCAGGTCACACTGATGAGCTCAGTGGCTTTACATGTGGCACTGTCAGAGAATGGCATCTTTGCCATGAGTAAGTGAAACTCCCTCCTGCTTGATCTGCCTCGAGAACTTTTAAGTGCTATTATTTGAGAAATGGAAGCGTATAGGAGCAACAGCTCCGGCGTGGCGTAGAAGACCGGAGTGCGGAGGCCCATTTCTGAAGCACATAGCGCATAAAAGAAAAGAAATCAGCCGCCTCTGGAAGCAACATCAGCACAAGAACTGTGTGTTGGGAGCTTCATGAAATGGGTTTCCACGGCAGAGCAGCTACACATAAGCCTAAGATGCCAGGCGCCAGCTTGAGTGGGATGTGTGGACGTGTGTTCTCTGGAGTGATCAATCACGTTCCCTGAACGCTACCTACCAATACCACAATGCCAACAGTAACGTCTAAGGTCAGCCACTTAGTTCCAGTGAAGGGTAAAGTTAATGCTACTGCATACAAAGACAATATGGACATGTATTCGCCTCCAACTTTGTGGAAGTAGTTTGACGAAGGCCCTTTCCTATTCTAATCTGTGCTCCTGTGCACAAAGCTAGATCCATTAAGACTTGGTTTGATGTGTATGGTGTGGAGGAGCTCCAGTAGCCTGCAGGGCCCTGACCTCAACCCCTCTGAACACCTTTGGGATGAACTGGAACGTCGATTGTGAGACAGGCCTTGTTGTCCAAGATCAGTGTCTGACCTCACAAATGCTCTTTAGGCTGAACGGGCACAAATTCCCACAAGCACGCTCCACAGTCTTGTGGAAAGCCTTCCAGAAGAGCTGAATCTTATATGTAGCTCCATATCAACACCCAGGGCTTCGGTATGGGACGTCATGTAAGTGAGCTGGTCAGGTGTCCATATACTTTTGGCCACACAATCTATACATGGCATATATTGACATTGTGACATTGTACCAACATATCAGACAAACGGTTATGACAAGACATTCAAAACAAGACAGCCTGGAAAGAGACTGACCAACGGAGAGACGAGCGCAAAACAGCGAGAGATGGACAGAAAGATAAAAGGAAAAGAAAAAGGAGAGAGAAAATGGAAAAGAGAGGAAAAAAAACGACAGACTGAGACAAAAAGACAGTGGAAAGACAAGAAGCAGGTGGGATCTGTACACGAGCAAGATTTTAGTCCTCAGTTTCTTAGAGTCTCCACTCGTCATGGACTCTCAAAAGTTTGTGCACCCCCAGTCAAAGGGCTTGTTTTGTTTATTTTTTAAGTAAAAATAAAACGAGTACTGTTTATTTGCTGAAGTTAAAATATTGGAAGAAATAATTTATGTTCTATTTTTTTTCCAATATGCAAATTGCGCACAAATTGCAGGAAAATCCCCCACTACAGTGCGCTGTCTGCAGAGGAGGTGTTGATTTGTTTTCATTTAGAAAATAAACAAAGCATATTTTGACAAGGACGGTCCAAACATTGGCATATGACTATTTATTGAAGTCAGAAGTGCTGATCTAGAATCTTTCTGGGATGTCTCACCTGCACCTAGAGCTGGGCGATACGGCCAAAAATATTATCACGATAAACAAAATGTATATCGTCGATATCGATGCATATCACGATAAATGTCAAATCATTATTTCTTTCAAGTTTCAAGTTTGTGGTTTTAAACTGTCCTTTATGGTCAGAACACGACAAACACTCGTCAAACAGTGGAACATTCCACAAAACTGTCATGGGAGAGTGGGAAGAAGCGTCCGATTAGCTGTTTTCAAAAGCACGGATGCAGTTTTTGTGAAAATTTATTATTTTTATCTGTCTGGTGACGAGGCTCGGCTAAACAAGTGGCCAAAAACAGCGCTGAACTGTTTAGTTTCTCAACGTCAGCTTAGTACGAACAGCAAACATCAGCTGGCTCGGTACGCCAGTGACGGATCACCCCGCCTCACTGCCATCAGTCCTACAGCATCCATACCAGCGCACAGCACAGTATTCAGACAGCAGCTAGACTAGCAGACGGCTGGGTTTCTCCAGTCTACCATAGTAGTTTGAGGGGTGAACCGCATCAACACCAGACATCCCAGAGTCCGACTTTTAGCTACGTTTAAACCGACAGCGGTGCTTTTGTGTCATGTTTGATCTACAGCATCATCAGTTCTCTGTGCTCTGCGAGTGACGGAGCTGCTTCAAGTCAGCCAGCTGCTAAAACAGCTCGCCTGGGAAGACAGCGCTCTCCCGCTCTCCAAAGCCTCACAGCTTCCTCAGTTTACTCTCGTTTACATCAGGGCTGTAACTCACATGAACCACGTCTGTCTTTCACTTTCATTGCTTGTGAATGCACTAATACCAAACTATGACCGAGCGCTGTAACAGTGCTGTAGGTGTGAGGAGCAGACGTGATTTAACGCTGCTAAAGCTGTCAGGACGTTAGGAAAGAGGTGAGGTCACTGTAGGTCAGCACAGCCACACCACTGATCTCATCGCTCGCACTCGGTCACAGGAGAACAGATCTAAAGTATATTTTGCAACTCATTTTTTCACTCCGCACATCCCTCTCTCTTCACATTGAAAAACTCAGAAGTGCGCCCTCTCCTGGCAACAGCAGAGAATGGTCACCTTCCTTGCAGTAGAAAACGCCACCAGGGCTGCTGCTGAACATGGAAGTACGAGAACCATTTGAATGAATGAATGAAGCCTTTTATTGTTTTATTGATTTATTATTTATTTATTATTTTATTGTGGGGTTTTTTTTTGTCTCCTCCCTCACCCATTTTCCATTATTCCTGTCTTCCTGTCCTGTCTCCCCCCCCCCCCCGTCATATTGTATGTGCTCGGACGGGTTGATCAAAATTTCGCTGGTTACTTTGGTGACTATGTGACAATAACAGGCTTCAATCATTCATTCGACCATTTATCGATCCTTTCTTATCGCTCTATCGAGGAAAATATATATCGCGATAATTATCGTTTTATCGCCCAGCCCTAACAGCACCTATACCTAAAGTTACTGGACAAAGTCAGCTGGTTTTCGATAAAGTTTATTCAGAAAAAAGTGGTCATGTCACTTGCTTAAAAAACCACAGTCATTCTGCCCGTGTGCAGTGCAGTACAGAAAGGCTGGGGTCGATATGGCTTCTATTGCTTCACTGCACCATAAAAGGGGGAACTGATTGTTGCTCAGACTGAACTTTGAACGACGGTGTTCTTGTGTCTTGGCGAAGTGACAGGAAACTACAGCAGGCAAAATGGTTTGATGGGGGAACTGTATCAGTGAAATACCAGACAAGCTGTCGGTTTTATATACAGGGACTCTCAACCTTTCTAACAAGGGTGGCCAAACCGCCCACAGCGCTTCTGAGCGTTTTCCATATTTTGTCTCCAAATTGCAAAGAAACTTCATGGCCTCATTTGCTTGCTTCCACATGCAGACCACGCATTTTAGATTTGGGGTATTAACATCCTCAGAGGCCATGAATCCATATTTGATAAATATTTATTTGTTATCATATTTGCACATTCATTCTGCGTTTTATTCTTACTGGTATTCTGTCTCGATGGGGTTCTATTTCTTGGTTTGTGTTATCGGTTTATTTTCGACGTATAACAGTTAAAATAATTGAAAATAATTTCATTAGCATTTTAATAGTAAAGATTTACATACATATGTTACAATAACATGAACTAATATAACTTATTATTTAATAATATGGTTAATATTATTTCCGCAACACTATAACTGTTATGAATCAATGAGATCTAACTGTATTTAATTGTTCAGAGCACAGCATAAATGCCGGACTCTCACATTGACACAACCTAATTTAGCAAGTTATTAGTGCCCCTTTCTGCCAATGTGTCACTTAGCTTAGTCCTCACCAGTGTCCAGTGTTTTATCACTGGGATTTCCAGTGCTGTGGTGCCTGGATGATGGCTCAGAGTTACTGGTGTGCACCTGGAAGCCAGGCTGACCCAGAAACTTTAATTCCGGGATTTATAACAGCTTTATTACAGCTTATTACACATCGACCAATAGGTCACATACAGTCTGTGGGCAAGAGGTGGGGGTAAAAGCCCTCCTTGGGGTCTATCTGTGCTCGGCTTGGTGCGGTCTGGTGACAGGGACCACTGGTCTGAGAGATTTAGAGTTATGAAAACGACTCAAATCTATTCTCTAGGCCTCTTGAAAGGCCAAATCCCAATGAACCAACACCCCCAAATGCTTGGCTGTTGTGCCGCACCTGTTGGAATGCGGTTCATTTGGTTTTAATGGTTCTTTCTCAATTTTCTGAAGACACTGCAGTGTTGGTGTTTGTTGGGTTGGTCAGAAAGTGAGCATAGTGTCCTACATTTAACTGCTATAAGAATCCTGACCTCGTACCTGAATCCTCGGGGCCGTGTGTGTATGAGGCAGCCAGCGGTGCAGACACACACACACACACAGACACACATGGCAGACAGTGCGGGACTCCACAGAGAGACGCCAGCTAGAGAGAAAAGGAGCACAATACAGCACCTGTACCTTCAATCAGCAACTCCTGCCCATGGCTACCCAGAAGGGTCCTGGACAGGAACGGCGCAAAGTCCACAAAAATCTCTCTCAACAAGGGGGCCACCTTCTCCAGTGCCCGCTCCAACTTGGTGGTTATGCTGCGAGAAGAAAGAAAGGCAGAGGGAGAGAGAGAGAGAGAGAGAGAGAGAGAGAGAGAGAGAGAGAGAGAGAGAGAGAGAGAGAGAGAGAGAGATGTTAATAGAGCTCACAGACAGAAACAGAGAAGCTTCACATTAGGTTTGCAAAGAAATATGAGCTACGAACTACAGCACACCCACCCCGTCCAGCTCTAGTCGGTTAGTACGGAAGAGCTGATGGAGCACAGTGGTTTCCCATCCTGGTCCTGGAGAACTCATGCCTATAATCTTGGTGGTTTACCTGCTCCAACACGGCTGACCCAACTTATCAGCTCATTGTAGGAATGTTTCAGAGACTTTCCATGACTTCATGGACGAACATGAGGGAATGTCTTGCCAAGGACTCACAGCTCTTATGGGGTTTTATTCAGCTTTGAAAGCTGGATCAGCAAAGTAAACATAGAAGGAGTAAATAGTCCCAGTTACATTCACTTTTGTCGGTACCTATTCCTGTGAAAATCCACTCATATAGTTTACAAATTCATGGAAGTGTGCGGTAAAAACACAAACATTTCTCCCCAAATTTCGTGGTGTCCAATTCCACCCACTAGCTAGACTCCCCCAATCACACGATCCCACCAGCGCTAGCAGGGCAAGGCTTCCTCTGAGACCCGTCAAGCCGCCCCGCACCTTTTCAGACTGCCAGTAATGCAGCGTCTTTGGACAGCTGAACGCGCTCGGAGGAAAGCGCCAGCTGGCAGATCTGTTCCGTCAGATAACAGAGCTTTTCTGTTCTTTTACGGAGAAACACTTGACGAATATCGTTGCATTGGAATTGACAGTCTGGCATGTGGCAGATGGGGTTTAGGTAAAAAAAAACTTCTGGAATATCCCTTTGAATTTTGCTCATTTTTCAAAATCTGCACTGTTAAATGTGATTGATAGTGGTTTGATGTAAAATGCTCTGCTCCAGAGAAACTTAGTCAGAAAGTCCTTCACAGAAAACACCTGTAAAACTGAGGGCTTTACAAGACAAAGTAGCCCCCAGCAACACTACCCCACAACCACTTTCAACACTAAAACTCAGAAGACATGTAGGGACTTACTGCTTGTTGAAAAAATGTAATTGCTATATTTACATTGTGGATCCCAGGACCTCTGGTTTCCATCACCACCACTGTAAAGCCATATGCACCACTTCTCATCAGATAAATGGCAATGAATGACTTTACATCTCAACATCTCAACAACTGAATCATTGCTAATTCTCCTTCCTCCTCTTCTGGAGAACGATGCGTATTAGAGCAGGGAAACCGTCAAGGTGTTCAGAGCAGGGCTACTCCAGGACCAGGACTGGGAACCGCTGGTGAAGTGTTAATGCTGCTTACAAGCATCAGGATTCTTCCACAAGGGGGAGCCGTGGAAGAGCAAAGGCTTCACAAACACTGCTACAATAGCACCCCCACCCCTACAGGCTCAGCTAACCTACGCTGAGGATACAGCTACAGGCCAGAGGATGCATACAACACCAGACTCAGGGGTTATAAGGGCTGAATAAGGACAAGCAGAGGGGAGAGTCTGTAGCATCCAGGGCAGTGAAACCAGGCTTAGGCTACGAGCAGTTAATGTAGCTCATGGTTGCCACTGTTATAAAGCAGCAGGCGGTAAAAGGAGAGAAGGAAAAAATTCAGTCCCACTTTGGAGCATGGAAAGTCCGTTATTACTGAATCTGTGTGAATCAGTACATTTCCAGAGCTAAGACGAAGTGAATATGTGGGAATGTACTTTGTGTGGTGGTGTCCATGAAGTGGGACTGAATCAAGGATGAGTGAGGCAGGGGCAGCGCAGTATGGCACCTAAAGACCACCCTCACCAGCATCCACCTCCCTGACAGACAGGAGAGTCAGCAGAGAGACGTGTGTTTGGGGGTGGGGGTGGGGGGCGGGTGGGGTGTTCGTGGGATCTACACTTTCACTGGCCACTTTATTGGAAACATTCACCCTGTCAGTCCACTTTGCTTCATTCACGGTCAGTTTCTGACCACAGAGTCTCTTCTGAATGGCAAGTCACTCTTAATCCAGCAGTGACACAGAGTAAAAACACTCTGTCTGATCAACAGTGAAACTGACCAGCGATGACTGATGCATGACAACAAACACAGACCGCTCTATACTTTTGTACAGTATTGTGCAAAAGTCAGAGACCAACCATTTTTTAAAATTGGGTTTACTTGGATCAGAAAATGCAACCAATGTCATATTATACACACACACACACACACACACACACACACACATACACAAACACACTGATCAGCCATAATGTTAAGTCCACCTCCTCATTTCTACGCTCACTGTCCACTTTATCAGCTCCACTGACCGTATAGCTGCACTCTGTAGTTCTACAGTTACAGACTGTAGTCCATCTGTTTCTCTGATACTCTG